>NC_048576.1:33559562-33704562 GCF_013265735.2 Oncorhynchus mykiss
TGGCACCACTCAGCTCTGAATTGTTATTATTCCACATTCAGGTTTACACAATAAGAAATATGGATTCACATATAGAAGGTACTGTAAAGCATACATTGACATGTATAATTTTATTTTTTATCTTTATTTAAAGTCATTGGGAACGTATTATCTTATACAATACCGACTTGATTAACCCTGCAGCAAAGCTGATAAGTGACAGTCAAAGCAGAACCTTCAAAAAAATACTACTACTACAGTTTTTTTCGATTGCTAAACGACAGTGGACACAACTGGAGTCACATGTGCAAAACTCTAACTACAGTCTGCACAACAGCAGTTCATGTGGACCAAACTCTAGTTTGTTTTTCATTGCTTGAACACAGTTTTCAAAACTCTACACACTTATCCCATGACTTTAACCACAACCTGCACAACACTGTGGATTTACAGCACTTTGTTCAAATGCTAACACACTGCTGTCAAAACTGTGAACCACACATTCAAAACAGAATAGATTTCAGCCTTGTGCCTTTCAAACACTGCTGATTGCAATTTCAGCTGAAAGGCTAAGCAGGTGTCTTGTTTTAGACTTGTTAGTGAACACACACACATATTACAGTATATATAGGTAGAGCTCAGAAAGACTCATTTTGGAAATGGAACAAGGAAGATGGGTTCGTGGAGGGAGAAGGGTGGCAGGGAGAGGGCGGATGCGTGGAGGAAGACAAAGAAGACATAGAGCTGTTATTTCAGATGAAATAAGGGCTACACTTATAGACCATGTCGTGAACCATGGTCTCTCATTGAGAGAGGCAGGGTTGAGGGTGCAACCCAATCTGCAAAGATCCACAGTGGCATCTGTAATGCGAATTTTCCATCATGCAAACAGGTGAGAGTTACATCCTTACAGTAAACGAAAACATTACAGGAATCTATTTTGTATTGCAATTATAGAATATTTACACAGATATATATTACAGTAAGTTTGACTGTAAAATATATTTTTACAACAGGACCCAAAGGCTGCCCCCAACAGGGGGAAGAGGAAAAATATTTTCAGATGCGCAGGAAAATGCTATTGTTGACATGGTTGTTGTCAACAATGCAATAAAACTGCGGGAGATTCAAGATAGAGTGCTGGCTGATAATGATATATTTGAAAATGTTAATTCTGTCAGCACAACAACTATTGCTCGAGTCCTAAAGAAACACCAAGTTACAATGAAACAGTTATACACTGTACCGCTCGAGAGAAACAGTGAACGGGTAAAAGAGCAAAGATACCAATATGTCCAGGTAAGACGTCTGAGGTTACGTACACAGCTATACAAAATATTTACAGTAAAAAAAAACACTAGCATTTCTACAGTAAAACTGTGCACTTACTGTTTTTCAGAGAGTAATGGAGGTGGAAGCACTGGAAAGACCACATTCATTTGTATTTATCGATGAAGCTGGATTTAACCTTGCCAAAACACGGCGCAGAGGAAGGAATGTTATAGGTCAAAGGGCCACTGTGGAGGTTCCAGGCCAAAGGGGGGGAAATATCACCATGTGTGCTGCAATGGCCAATGATGGTTTGCTTCTCAACACACCACTCATTGGCCCATACAACACAGAAAGGCTTATAGCTTTCTTAGAACAGCTCTATGCTCAGCTAGTGCCAGCAGAACAGGGGGAGCCAGTAAGAAACCCCCAGGTTTTGTCATAGTTTGCGATAACGTTGTTTTTCACCACTCTGCAGCTGTCACAGATTGGTTTGCAGCACATCACAGATTTATGGTTTTGTACCTGCCTGCATATTCACCCTTCCTCAACCCAATAGAGGAGTTTTTCTCTGCCTGGAGGTGGAAAGTGTTTGGTCACCACCCACATGACCAAATGTCTCTTTTGGAAGCCATGCGTGCCGGATGTGAGGACACAAGTCCAGAGGACTGCCAGGGATGGATAAGGCACTCCAGAAGGTTCTTCCCCAGGTGCATGGCAAGAGAAAACATTAGATGTGATGTTGAAGAAAACCTGTGGCCTGATGCTAGAGAGAGGCAGGATTAGCCCCTCAATTATTTGTTCGAATTACAGTATGTACTTTTAGTTTCTACCTTTTTTTTCTCATTACTGTAATTCCGTAAATTACTACAGACTATTGAAGCAAACTGCTAATTTTCATTTACCTTAAAGAATTGTTATGTTCTAAAAATTTTAATAAATCATGTGAAAGAATGTCACTCTTTTCTTTGAAGAAAATATTACTTTGTATGAAGTCACTGAAATTGTTCAAATGAAAAGTTTGTATTTTCTGTATTGGTGTTTGATGCTAGTGTTTTTACTCTCAGTGTGTTCTGAGTGACAGTGTGTGTTATCTCAGTGAGGGTTGTGCATAGTGTTTGGCTGCACTGAGCGTGTTTTGAGCCATGTGTTAAGAGTTGTGTTGCTTGGAATGAGTTTTGCAGGTGATGTGAACTGTTTAGCTCAGGTGACTGTTGGTAGTGCAGACTGTAGTTAGAGTTTTGCACATGTGACTCCAGTTGTGCCCGCTGTCGTTTAGCAATCGAAAAAAAAACTGTAATACTAATACTACGCATAACATTAAAAACACAGGGACACACTACTGACTCTAAAAGCAGTCACATGGTTGGATAACCTCAGTTATGTCAGTAATGTGCAGTGCTGGGGAGCATTTGTAGGCCTAGTGGATGTAGTAAACTGCTTTTTCAATGTAACTGTAGTTAAGTTAACTACATATTTTTAAGTAAATATCTGATTTTTTTAGTGTAGCTTAACTTCTTCCCCAACACTTGTAATGTGGATGTTATGGATACAGACATTCAGTCATCTCTGCTGTCGAAGAAACCATATTGACCCTCTTTTCCCCTACAGACAGTATCTCAACTTCCCATGTCACCGCGAATGAAGAAAAGCAGATTGGAAGGACCTCAACACAAACCAGATTATGGCAGTTTTGCTAGGTTGAGATAAAAAAAAACACATTCAAAACACACACCAACAACAACAAAAAGTACTTAAAAAAAAACAGTGTCCAACACGCCATTAAAGTGACATTGAGGAACAGTGGGCTGTCTTCCGGTGAGTTCTAGTCATGGTCGTAAAACACCTTATGCCACGCTCTCCTTTGAATCCTGGTGTGTGACACCGCTTTATGGTTCCACGAGTTATGACAGAGAGGAGAGCTAGATATATCTTAACATGAGATCCCTCTCCTCCCTTCCTCCTCTCCTCCTCTTCTTCCCCTATTTCACACTGATAACTCTCCACCACTGGGTCCTTCTTGCATTGGATGTATTATATTTCCACCAGGACCCCTGTTCAGGGTACCATGACATCACATGTTATGGAGGAAATCCACTCCCAGCCAAGAGCTTGGATGTCCTGGCCAAACGCATGTGAAGTGGAGATTTTTCACAAAGTACTCAACAAGCTTTTACAATCTCACTGCAGAATTATACGTTCATCCACATTCTCCAAACATCTGTCCTGGAAATTACCACCAGAGACACCTGAAGTCAATATTAAATGAATCATTCTTTATTATCAGCAACCTGGAGAGGTTCCAACAAACTTAATGTCGAGGAGCTCCGCCGGGGCAGTTCTCTTCTATACTACTATATACAGACTATAGAGACAAGTTATATTTGCATGATTTAGCTTATTCATTATTCATAATATATTCATCATTAACGTTTGGTTCATGCATGTGACTGGCCAATACCTCACAAGGCTTCTTATCTCCAAGCTGAGACCTTGAAACCGAGACACCCCTTTCGGTTCTCAAAACAATGTTCTGGGCGTACTGCCAAATTGCTTATACTGATAGTGAGGATTCCTCCAAGGCCCGATCAATCAGTCACTTGCATGAACCCAATCGAATTGATTATTAGAAAAGCACAAACATACAATTTTTCTGTGCGATAATTATTGTTACATTTTATGGTTATTTTGGTTATTGCTTAAACCATCAAACAAACATTAAACTTTCTTTCACACATCAAATTTCGAAGTTTGGGATAGGGCTAAAACCAAAAATAATAAAACTAGTGTTCACGACTGGGATCAAACACGCAACCTTCTGATCCAGAGACATGGGATTAAGTCCATCCACCACCCCCGGACATAATGCCCTGGCAAAACCCAAGCCTACTTCTGGCCTCAGGACATTGATCAAAGTCCAATTTCGAAGTCAATCTTAAACGACCTGGCTGAGCTACTACATAGTAATTACATCTCTCCGATTACTGTGCTTTGAAAACACCATACCTTCATGTGTAAGGACTGAACATTCTGTGTTTTTTTTATCATATAGAAAATTGTCGGTAACACCCAAAGGTTTTTCATAAGCATTTTCTACTCTACTGATGTGGTTCAATATTGTATTTCAAGTAAAGGCACTTTAATCTGCTTAGTCTTTCCTGTCTTTGCACTGTGACTTGTCTTTTAAAGACTTTCTAAAGGCACACATTAATGTGTGATAATTACCTGGGTTGACTGGTATTATTATCAGGGCTCCTCTATCTAGGGTGTTGGTTAATTATGCAAAGACAGGGGAGGGGGATGGATGGCTCAGTCTCCCCGCACACCACATGCAGACACACACACAGTCACACACATGCCACCGCACAGCTCCCTGGGACTTCTCCGCCTGCTTTGATTCTTGACACTGAGGTGGAGCTGAGGGCCTGCCATCAGAAAAGAGAGGAGGAGAGAGGGAGGGAGGGAATAGAAAACATAAGGCAGAGAAAGGTAGAGAGTGAGAAAGAGGGGAGAGAAGAGAGGGGAGAGAGGGGGAAAGGAGAGAATGGGGGAAAAGAGGAGAGAAAGTGAGAGAGAGAGAGAGGGAGGGAAAGAGAGAGAAAGGGGGAATAGAGACAGAGAGAAAGACAGAGACAGAGAGAGAGGGTAAGGGGGAGAGAATGAACCCACCTGATAATGTACCTCACAGTGGTTAATTAATCTTAGAGCTAGTAGCGTTAGTTCGCTATATTTTTCTCCCCAATCCAATTGGTAGTTACAGTCTTGTCCCATCGCTGCAATTACTGTACGGACTTGGGAGAGGCGAGGGTCAAGAGCCGTACGTCCTCCCTGAAACATAACCCAGCCAAGCTGCACTGCTTCTTGACACAGCGCCCGCTTAACCCGGAAGCCAGCCGCACTAATGTGTCGGAGGAAACACAATACACCTGGCGACCGTGTCAGCGTGCATTGCACCCGGCCCGCCACTGGAGTCGCTAGTGCGAGATGGGACAAGAACATCCCTGCCGGCCAAACCCTCCCCTAACCCGGACGACGCTGGGCCAATGGGTCTCCCGGTTGCGGCCGGATTCGACAGAGCCTGGACTTGAATCAGGATCTCTAGTGGCACAACAAGCACTGAGACAGAGCCTGGACTTGAATCAGGATCTCTAGTGGCACAACTAGCACTGAGACAGAGCCTGGACTTGAATCAGGATCTCTAGTGGCACAACTAGCACTGAGACAGAGCCTGGACTTGAATCAGGATCTCTAGTGGCACAACTAGCACTGAGACAGAGCCTGGACTTGAATCAGGATCTCTAGTGGCACAACTAGCACTGAGACAGAGCCTGGACTTGAATCAGGATCTCTAGTGGAACAACTAGCACTGTGATGCAATTCCTTACACCACTGCTCAACTCAGGAGGCCTAGTTCACTAATTAACAGTTGGTTTGAATAAAGGCAAGTAGATTTTAATAATCAAACAATGTCCTTTTAGCAAATGCTTAGAGCACCAAAGAGTTAATAGCAGTAAGTAATATAACCATATAATATAATTAAAGTAAATGTCAGATATTTTAATAACAATTTTGCCAGCGGTATTAAGAATGGTTAAGTCAAAGCTTTGTTCATTTCAATATCAACTTGACCCAATTCAACTTCACCACCAAGCACCACCCCATAACCACATTGTAACAGTAGGCCCAGATGAGTTCTGCTGTTCAATTTAAATTTTTACATTTCAGTCATTTAGCAGACGCTCTTATCAAGAGAGACTTACAGGAGAAATTAAGGTTAAGTGCCTTGCTCAAGGGCATATCACCAGATTTTTCACCTACAGTAGTTGGCTCGGGGGTTCAAACCAGGGACCTTTCGGTTACTTTCCCAACTGCCTGACTTCTTTTATGTTCCATCCAGACACTCCAACCATATGACCCCCAGACAGACACACGAGTCACAACACAGCTGACCACTGAGGCCAGGTCTGACCATACATAACATATCTGGAGCAACAGGACCAGGGGAATATGAGTCCTAGGGCGGGGTTGGGGACCTGGGACTGATTACTCAACCCAGTGACACGGGACAGGCAGCTGCATGTGCAGATCCCCCCTATCCTACAGTCCCCATTGGTTCTGCCTTATTATTCAACAGGAGCCACTGGAAGTGGATGACACAGTTTCAGGGCTTTGTGCACTCCTCAATTATAGATGGGAAAAGTGACACTGTGACAGCTGTACCTGTCCAGAGAGAAAGAGAAGAAGGAGAGGGGAGAGAGACCGAGTGAGGGAAAGAAAGAAAGAGAGGAGAGAGTGTGCAATGATTTTTACTTCCTCAAGCTGATAAACACAGTCTCCACTCACACAGAGACAGACACACGCACGAACACACACTCCCTCCCCTTGTAAAGTGAAATATGCCTTTAAAATGACGGAGGATGGGGGTAATGAGGAAATGATGCACAATCCTTGACATGCTTCAAATAAGATTATCCTCCGCACCTGCCTGCCTGCCTCACCAGCCCAGTCTCAAGTATCAGCTCCTGGACCAATCCATTTCCAGACTTCTGATTCACACACAAACACGGACACACACACACACACACGCACGCACACACACACGCGTACGCACACACACACACAGGCACGCTTGCACGCACACACACACACACACACACACACACACACACACACACACACACACACACACACACACACACACGGACACACACACGGACACACACACGGACACACACACACGGACACACACACACGGACACACACAAACATTGATTATATTAAAAACCATCATCTGCAGCCATCCCACTTAGAAACAGAGAGAACACTATTGTGGTGCAGCTTCCATACATTTCAATGGGACTGGATGTGAAGTATATTTGGATATGCTGCCATCCATGAGAATCATTAGAAATGGTCCCTGGCGGAGTCACGCTGATATTTGAGGAGACAAGCCAAAAGAGCAGAGCTCACAGCAGGCCTGCTAATGAAATACAAAATATCTAGAGAGAGAGGGAGGTGCTATACCATTGCAGCCCACACACACACACACACTCGCTTTCTCTCTTAGAGATGTGTAGGTCTTGATTTACTTCAGTGGCCTGTGATTTTGCAGCAACTGGATCCCCTTGCCTGTTATGGCTTGATCCATGTACTGTGTCTGCTGTAGATGGACCCCACGCCTCCACTCTTTCAGTGCGTCTCTCGCTCTCTCTCTCTCTCTCTCTCTCCTTCCACTCACTTAGCCCTACTCTCACACAGTTATTACATCCCTTCACATTCACTTCAGAACCAGACAGAGAGCCTCATTGTTTAGCATTAGGAGTCCTTACGCTAACAAAGGAAGGCATGTTCTTTGTGCTACTGTGTTATTATTCTGTAATATATAAGCTAATAACATATATGCCTATAATATATGCCTACATATTTCACATTTCACACACCCATTTGAGCAGCATGAGCAGGTAGCAGAGAGAAAGGAGGGTGGTAGGAGGGAGAGAGTGGAAAAGTCCAAGACTAGAATTGTCAAAACCACTCATTCAGAATCAAAATAACCTTTAACCTAATGTCACACATCTATTTATTTGCATATTACATCAATCAAGATTTCAGTGTTCACGTCAATGTCAATGTGCTGGGGTTTGTAAAAGAGCTCCAGTCTGTGGTCTAAGGCTCCCTCACAGACTCCTTTGCTAGTCTCCTCCAGCCCAGGGGGTTGTCAGACGTGTGAGACCAGAATCCCTTTACTGTAGCTAGCTACCGCAACACATTCCATCACTGAAGATTGAGAGGGCGTTAGCAAACGACATTGTATCCAAGTGAATGCCTTAATTGGGGGCTTAAGATGTGCACATGCTGTGTTTTGAGCCCGCTGTTGGTGTGTGTGTATGTGTGTGCGCGTGTGGGAGTGTGTGTGTGTGTGGATGTGTGCGGACCACCCTGCCCAGCCCAGATAGAGGAGTAAAAGGTTAAAGCCCACAGCTGGAGGGGCAGGCCTTGGGAGCTCAGTCTGCCAGATCACACTCACAGCTCAGTGGAGGCAGTCAATCACACATACACACTGTGCAGCATCTACATAGCCCATGCAATCTGAAACACACATACACACACACTCACTGGCTATTGATTTCCTACTGACAAATCTCAGCAGCAGCAGACTGCATTACGTTGGAATAACGGTACTATTATATATCAAATCAAATCACATTTTATTTGTCACATGCGCCGAATACAACAGGTTCACCTCACAGTGAAATCATTACTTAAAAGTCCTAACCAAAAATGCAATTTGAAAAAAATACAGAAAAAAACAAGAATAAGAAATAAAAGTAACAAATAATTAAAGAGCAGCAGCAAAATAACAATAGCGAGGCAATATACAGGGGGTACCGGTACAGAGTCAATGTGCAGGGACTCCAGTTAGTTGTGGTAATTGAGGCAATATGTACATGTAGGTAGAGTTATTAAAGTGACAATGCATAGATAATAAAAGAGAGTAGCAGCAGTGTAAAAGAAGGGGGCAATGCAAATAGTCTGGGTAGCCATTTGATTAGATGTTCAGTAGTCTTATTGCTTGGGGAAGAAGCTGTTTAGAAACCTCTTGGACCTAGGCGCTACGGTACCGCTTGCTATGCGGTAGCAGAGAGAACAGTCTATGATCATGATCAGTCTTGATCATGTTGAGGGAGAGGTTGATGTCCTGGCACCACACGGCCAGGTCTCTGACCTCCTCCCTATAGGCTGTCTCGTCGTTGTCGGTGATCAGGCCTACCACCGTTGTGTCATCGGCAAACTTAATGATGGTGTTGGAGTCATGACTGTCCATGCAGTCATGAGTGAACAGGGAGTACAGGAGGAGACTGAGCACGCACCACTGAGGGGCCCCTGTGTTTAGGATCAGCTTGGCGGATGTGTTGTTACCTACCCTTACCACCTGGGTGTGGCAGGTCAGGAAGTCCAGGATCCAGTTGCAGTGGGAGGTGTTAAGTCCCAGGGTCCTTCGCTTAGTGATGAGCTTTGAGGGCACTATGGTGTTGAAAGCTGAGCTGTAGACAATGAATAGCATTCCCACATAGGTGTTCCTTTTGTCCAGGTGTGAAAGTGCAGTGTGGAGTACAATAGAGATTGAATCATCTGTGGATCTGTTATGGCGGTATGTGAATTGGAGTGGGTCTAGGGTTTCTGGGATAATGGTGTTGATGTGAGCAATGACCAGCCTTTCAAAGCATCTCATGGCCACAGACGTGAGTGCTCCGGGTCGGTAGTCATTTAGACAGGTTACCTTAGTATTCATGGGCACAGGGACTATGGTGGTCTGCATGAAACATGTTGGTATTACAGACTCAGACAGGGAGAGGTTGATAATATCAGTGAAGACACTTGCTAGTTGGTCAGGGCATCCTCGGAATACACGTCCTGGTAATCAGTCTGGCTCTGCGGCCTTATGAATGTTGATGTGTTTAAAGGTCTTACTCACATTGGCTGCGGAGAGCGTGATCACACAGTCATCTGGAACAGCGGATGCTCTCATGCATGTTTCAGTGTTACTTGCCTCGAAGCGAGCATAGAAGTAATTTATCTCGTCTGGTAGGCTTGCGTCACTGGGCAGCTCTCGGCTGTGCTTTCCTTTGTAGTCTGTAATAGTTTTTCAGCCCTGCCACATCGACGAGCATCGTAGCCGGTGTAGTATGATTCGATCTTAGTCCTGTATTGACACTTTTCCTGTGTGATGGTTCGTCGAAGGACATAGCAGGATTTCTTATAAGCTTCCAGGTTAGAGTCCCACTCCTTGAAAGTGGCAGCTCTAGCCTTTAGCTCAGTGCGAATGTTGCCTGTAATACATGGCTTCTGGTTGGGGTATGTATGTACAGTCACTGTGGGGACAACGTCATCGATGCACTTACTGATGAAGCCAGTGTCTGATGTGGTGTACTCCTCAATGCCATTGGTTGAATCCCGGAACATACTCCAGTCTGTGCTAGCAAAACAGTCCTGTAGCTTAGCATCTGGTGCTTCCTGCTTTCATTTTTGCTTGTAAGCAGGAATCAGGAGGATAGAATGATAGTCAGATTTGCCAAATGGAGGGCGAGGGAGAGCTTTGTCTTACTCCACAGACAGAGCTATTCTCTGTGTGTGGAGTAAGGTGCTCTAGAGGTTTTTTTCCCTCTGGTTGCACATTTAACATTCTGGTGGAAATTTTGTAAAACAGATTTGTTTCCCCGCATCAAAGTCCCCGACCACTGGGAGCGCCGCCTCTGGATGAGCATTTTCCTGTTTGCTTATGGCGGAATGCAGCTCATTGAGTGTGGTTTTAGTGCCAGCATCAGTCTGTGGTGGTATGTAGACAGCTTCGAAAATTCAGATGAAAACTCTCCAGGTAGATAGTGTGGTCTACAGCTTATCATGAGATACTCTAAGTCAGGCGAGCAAAACCTTGAGACTTCCTTTGATATCGTGCACCAGCTGTTGTTTACAAATATACATAGATCGCCACCTCTTATCTTACCAGAGGCTGCTGTTCTATCCTGCCGATACAGTGTAAAACCCGCCAGCTGTATGTTGTTCATGTCGTCGTTCAGCCCCGACTCTGTGAAACATACGATATTACCATTTTTAATGTCCCGTTGGTAGTTTAATCTTGCTTGTAGGTCATCGATTTTATTTTCCAATGATTGCACGTTGGCCAAAAAAAAGGATGACAGTGGGAGTTTAATCACTCGCCAATTAATTCTCAGAAGGCAGCATGACCCTTGCCCGCATTTTCTCCGTCTTCTCTTCACGCAAATGACGGGGATTTGGGCCTGTTCCCGGGAAAGCAGTATATCCTTCATGTCGGACTCGTTAAAGGAAAAAGCTTTTACCAGTTCTTGGTGAGTAATCTCTGTTCTGATGTCCAGAAGTTATTTTCGATCATAAGAGATGTACAAAATAAGTCGAAGTTAAAACGCAAAAAAACGAACAAAATAACAGTTTGTTAGGAGCACGCAAAACGTCAGCCATTCTCTCCGGCGCCATGTTGTATGGTACTGGTTTCTTGTAGACATAAAAGGAATACAAAATTGTACTATACCATAGCAAAACTCCAATGCCGTGTGGCCACATAACCATAGGTAGTTTCCCAGAAATGAAACATTCAAAGTATGATAAAGTAATTAATTTATTACAGAGTAATAAGTTCCATCACTGAAGATTGAGAGGGTAGGCAATTTAATTCCTACAGGAATGTAGTGTAGGTTCACAGTCTTGCTACGAGTGTAATGAATACTCAGGGAGAAAAAGGTGTAGATTCACGTCCAGAGCGAGGCAGATGTTTATTAAGCCTTCGCAGAAGGCAGGAATCGTGGTCACAGGCAGGCAATGGTCAAACACAGGTAGCCAGTCAAAAACAAACAATACTTCACAACCATACAAACAGAAAGAACTGAACTAAATAGGGAGCTGATGAGACCAGGTGAGAAACGAACACAGGTGAAATCAATGAACAAAAATGAAAGACAGGGCTACGTTCCAGAACACAAAGAAACATGGCTACGTTCAAAGTCACAAAGAAAAAGAACACAAGGTTGACTAAGAAAAGAAAAGCAGAACCTTACAACTAGTAAATGTTTTCCAGGGGAGAGCATTCTCTGTGTGTGTCTAGGAGCGGGAGCAGAAGGGGGCTGGGGAAATAAAAAACGTCTGTTATCTTGTAGGGACATCTCCCTCAGTCTACAGCTCAGGAGAATAAATATAGAATATGTTATACATTTCATACAGTAATCTTATAACAATATTATAACATAATAATTGGTGGGATATGGTGGCTGATTTATATTTACAGTGTGTTTGCTAGTTTCTCCATGTTTGTTGCAACGACAGTGCAAGTGACAGAGCAGACTGTTCAATAGTGATTTTATTGTTGTTAGTGAGGCTCATAAACCTCCTGTACAAATTAAAATTAACATTCATAAAAGGTTGTTAGTTCACGAAAACAGTGGTTACTTCAGATAAGAGTTTTGGCTTTGTAAACACATTATACTGTGAATGAGGTTGTCGTGGTACCTGGTGCGCAGTCTGTTTGATACAGCTATTGGACATGGCAAAGTCTACATCATCCTTTTGTCATCATACATTTCACTCCACTTATTCGACATAATATATCTGTAGGATGTAGCATAACTCTGTTCGTAACTCGCGTGTGCTTCCTCTATGAAGAACATAGCAGATGTTCATAAGTAAAGGATTATGGAGAGTGACTCTGATGTCTAAATAGAGGAACAGAAAAAAACTGAGGCAGTTAAAATACAGTTTTTTCCTCAACATGGCAGGTTGCTAGATCCTATAGCGCTATAGAGCACAGCTCAGCAGCTTGTGCTGCATTGGAAATTGTAATGAGCTTTGTTAATCAATGTGAGATTATCTACTTAGTGAGAGAGGAAAACAACTGGTATTCATTCGACTGGTGGTAGACAGGCACACACACACACACACACACACACACACGACTGTGTGGTCAAAGAAACATCATTAGGAAGTGTGTACTAAACTTCAAATTAACATTCATAAAATATTGTTTGATAATTAAAACAGTTGTTGTGGTTACTTCAGATAAGAGTTACTGCTTTGTAAACAAATGATACTGTGAATGCGGTTGTCATGGTATCCAGTGCGCAATCTGTTTGGCATAGCTATTGCACATGAACATCATGGGACTCTCTTAGGTATTAGTATGCAACTCAGTTGGGAAAATGTTTGATACTCACATGGGACTTGAGTTGAAGTTGTCTTCAAAACAGCTTATCAAAATTTCCACAATCCATCTCCACAAGTATCTTTTTAATTCAGCAAGGCATTAATCAAACACAACAAATTGCATACTTTCAGTTCATATGTAATAAAACAAGTATATTGGCACTGTATTTTGGCACATCAGTATGTACTATGATAATGTTATCAGAGCTGATTAAAATCCAGGTGGAGGAGGATATATCCCCTGGGGGCTTGGGGAGAGAAGCTGAAAAGCCTGTTTATATCATCTGCATCCAGTCTAATCCATCACAGTGTGTGTGTGTTTCGATGTGCGTCGTGTCTGTGCACTCCAGGGCCCTGGGGAATTGGTACTCCTGCCCAGAGAGGGAAGACGCCAAAGTCTGTTGAGTAAACATGTTTTCATTAAACAAAAACAGAGAGAGAAAGAGAGAGAGAGGAAAAGGGAGAGACAGAGGGAGAGAGAGAAGGGGTGAGAGAGGGGTGAAGATCTGTTTAGATGATTTACACTCGCTAGTGTTTGTATTAGGACATGAACAGTCTCCTCTTTTGGTCTTCTTCTCTACGGGTGTAACAGGCATCATATACTCCCTTCACACCGCTGTAAATCCGTACCAACAGAGAGATTACATCATAGTTAGCAGTGGATGTTACTTTAACATAACATATACTGTACATGGGTTTCAGAATAACAGAGGCAAATACACTCCTACACACTTCCTTTCATCAGCTTTAAAAGCGTAATTATGAGACGTGGATAATAAGAGGGCGAGGTATATAGATAAGCAGTCTGTCATCACACCTCCCTGTCTTGACCTGTCTCTCTTCTCCTCTGGCGGTGCAGCAACACAGTCACCGGATAGGGGTGTAGTGTGTATCTGTAAGGCAGCAGGCATCGCTGCTCAGCCTGTTTGAGCTGTGGTCCTCCCACTCCTCTGGGCCTCGCTGGGCCACACAGCACTCATCTGCTGCAGTAATTAAACACAGCTCATCACGCAAACACACACACACATACACACACAATTTCTCCCTCTAGCACACACACACACACTAATCACAGATAGGAGGATACCCGCCCATTACAGGCCAAATTAAAGTAATCAATTGAGGTGAGTGACCAGTAGTAAGAGAGAAAAGAGAAGACCGCAGGCCACTTCCTACAGTCCAGTCCAGATTACTTCAGTCTGCTATCTGTGTGTGGGCCACGTCAGCGCAAAAACCACACTAGAGCCATTACTATTGACAAGACTCTATCAATCAAGCAGTCAATAACTCACCATGAGAGACATAATCTGCATTCACAAAATCTGCCCCACAACTAACACCCCAGCTAGCACATAACGTTCTGAGAACCATATGTTGAGATATGGTGAGAGCGTAGTTTTTCTATGCTTATTTTGCAATACAACTTTCCCATAACTTTCTGGGAATGGTGCAGGATAGTTGATTGGCTTTGGAACATTCTCAGCACATTTCAAATCAAATCCCCCAAAAATGTATTGGTCACATACACGTGTTTAGCAGATGTTATTGCGGGTGTAGTGAAATGCTTGTGTTTCTAGCTCCGACAGTGCAGTAATATCTAACAAGTAATATCTAACAATTTCACAACATATACCCAACACACACAAATCTAAGTAAAGGAATGTAATTAAGAATATATAAATATATGGACTAGCAATGGCGAAGCGGCATAGACTAAGATACAGTAGAATAGTATGGAATACAGTATATACATATGAGACAAGTAATACAAGATACAGTGCCTTGCGAAAGTATTCGGCCCCCTTGAACTTTGCGACCTTTTGCCACATTTCAGGCTTCAAACATAAAGATATAAAACTGTATTTTTTTGTGAAGAATCAACAACAAGTGGGTCACAATCATGAAGTGGAACGACATTTATTGGATATTTCAAACTTTTTTAACATATCAAAAACTGAAAAATTGGGCGTGCAAAATTATTCAGCCCCCTTAAGTTAATACTTTGTAGCGCCACCTTTTGCTGCGATTACAGCTGTAAGTCGCTTGGGGTATGTCTCTATCAGTTTTGCACATCGAGAGACTGACATTTTTTCCCATTCCTCCTTGCAAAACAGCTCGAGCTCAGTGAGGTTGGATGGAGAGCATTTGTGAACAGCAGTTTTCAGTTCTTTCCACAGATTCTCGATTGGATTCAGGTCTGGACTTTGACTTGGCCATTCTAACACCTGGATATGTTTATTTTTGAACCATTCCATTGTAGATTTTGCTTTATGTTTTGGATCATTGTCTTGTTGGAAGACAAATCTCCGTCCCAGTCTCAGGTCTTTTGCAGACTCCATCAGGTTTTCTTCCAGAATGGTCCTGTATTTGGCTCCATCCATCTTCCCATCAATTTTAACCATCTTCCCTGTCCCTGCTGAAGAAAAGCAGGCCCAAACCATGATGCTGCCACCACCATGTCTGACAGTGGGGATGGTGTGTTCAGCTGTGTTGCTTTTACGCCAAACATAACGTTTTGCATTGTTGCCAAAAAGTTCAATTTTGGTTTCATCTGACCAGAGCACCTTCTTCCACATGTTTGGTGTGTCTCCCAGGTGGCTTGTGGCAAACTTTAAACAACACTTTTTATGGATATCTTTAAGAAATGGCTTTCTTCTTGCCACTCTTCCATAAAGGCCAGATTTGTGCAATATACGACTGATTGTTGTCCTATGGACAGAGTCTCCCACCTCAGCTGTAGATCTCTGCAGTTCATCCAGAGTGATCATGGGCCTCTTGGCTGCATCTCTGATCAGTCTTCTCCTTGTATGAGCTGAAAGTTTAGAGGGACGGCCAGGTCTTGGTAGATTTGCAGTGGTCTGATACTCCTTCCATTTCAATATTATCGCTTGCACAGTACTCATTGGGATGTTTAAAGCTTGGGAAATCTTTTTGTATCCAAATCCGTCTTTAAACTTCTTCACAACAGTATCTCGGACCTTCCTGGTGTGTTCCTTGTTCTTCATGATGCTCTCTGCACTTTTAACGGACCTCTGAGACTATCACAGTGCAGGTGCATTTATACAGAGACTTGATTACACACAGGTGGATTGTATTTATCATCATTAGTCATTTAGGTCAACATTGGATCATTCAGAGATCCTCACTGAACTTCTGGAGAGAGTTTGCTGCACTGAAAGTAAAGGGGCTGAATAATTTTGCACGCCCAATTTTTCTGTTTTTGATTTGTTAAAAAAGTTTGAAATATCCAATAAATGTCGTTCCACTTCATGATTGTGTCCCACTTGTTGTTGATTCTTCACAAAAAAATACAGTTTTATATCTTTATGTTTGAAGCCTGAAATGTGGCAAAAGTTCGCAAAGTTCGCAAAGTTCAAGGGGGCCGAATACTTTCGCAAGGCACTGTATGTAAACATGATTAAAGTGACTAGGGCTCCGTTTATTAAAGCGGCCAGTGATGTCAAGTCTATGTATATAGGCAGCAGACTCTAGGTGCTAGTGATTGTTACGTTCCCCAGTTTCTGTGTTGTAGTTTGTGTAATTGAGAGTGTTTCAGGAGATGGCTTCCTGAAATCCCCCAGCAGCTGATTGGTCGACTCCACGATTAATTGGAGAGCTGACCCAGCCCCCTCATCAAAAAGCAGCTATCTCCAATTTCCATTCCTTCTGAAGCTATATAAAAGCCAGTGTTCTGTTCAGAAGAGAGATCATTTTGCTGGGAGGTCATTGGAGAGAGATTGATTGTGATCATTGCAGAATGCATTTGCTGAGAGAGGAGGCTGATGGCTGTGGGTAATTTACTATGTTAGTTGTTGGTAGCAGTTGGTATGTTCTGCGTGAGTTTGTTGCTCAGATAGAGCTTATTTGATGTCCTTTGTTTCTTAGGTTGTTTGAGAAATTGTTTGTTCTCCTGTTTCATTTGTTCCCAGGGGGGAAGGGGAAAGCACCTAGGGAGTGCTTAGGCAAGAGGCACGCAGGCATACATATACCCGTAGTATATTCACTGTCTAGGCACACTAGGTAAGACCTGGGCGGACCACCCCCTGTATTTTGGTTAGCGCACCAATTGGTGCTAAGTTAGATAGGTGGTGGGGCTTTGATATTTACTTTCTTTGCTTTGGTTCCATCCAGACCCTTTTCCCCATATTACCGTGTTAAGGAATAAAATCCTAGTAACTCTTTTGCTTCACAGGGAGTTGAGTTGCAGCAGGGTGCAACACCCTCTTCATAGAGGCATGCGTAACAGTGATGGATATTTAACAGTCTGATGGCCTTGAGATAGAAGCTGTTTTTCAGTCTCTCGGCCCCAGCATTGATGCACCTGTACTGACTTCGGCTTCTGGATGATAGGGTGGTAATAGTCCTTGATGATCTTTTTGACCTTCCTGTGACATCGGGTGCTGTAGGTGTCCTGGAGGGCAGGTAATTTGCACCGGGTGATGTGTTGGGCAGACCGCACCACCCTCTGGAGAGCCCTGCGGTTGCGGGCAATGCAGTTGCCATGGTGATACAAGTGGTGATACAGCCCGATAGGAGGCTCTCAATTGTGCATCTGTAAAAGTTTGTGAGGGTTTTTAGTGCCAAGCCAACTTTCTTCAGCCTCCTGAGGTTGAAGAGGCGCTGTTGCGCCTTCTTCACCCCACTGTCAGTGTGGGTGGACCATTTCAGTTTGTCAGTGATGTGTACACCCAGAAACTTGAAGAGTTTCACCGTCTCCACTGTGGTCCCATCAATTTGGATAGGGGGGTGCTCCCTCTGCTGTTTCCTGAAGTCCACAATCATCTTTTGTTGACATTGAGTAAGCACCTGGCACCACACTCACAGAGCCCTCACCTCCTCCCTGTAGGCTGTCTCGTCATTGTTGGTAATTAAGAGTACTACCAGTGTTGAGGATCAGCGAAGTGGAGGTGTTGTTTTCTACCTTCACAACCTGGGGATGGCCCATCAGGAAGTCCAGGACCCAGTTTCACAAGGCAGGGTTCAGACCAAGTGTCACGCCCTGACCTGAGATATCTCTGTTTTCTTTATATTTTGGTTAGGTCAGGGTGTGACTAGGGTGGGTACACTATTTTTTGTATTGTCTAGGGTTTTTGTATGTCTAGGGTTTTGTAGGTCTAGGGTTTTTGTATTCTATGTTGGCCTGGTGTGGTTCCCAATCAGAGACCGCTGTTTATCATTGTCTCTGATTGGGGATCATATTTAGGTAGCCATTTCTCTTTTGTGTTTGTGGGATCTTGTCTATATGTAGTTTCCTGTCAGCACTCGTTTGTACAGCTTCACGTTTCGTTTTGTTATTTTGTTAGTTTGTTCAGTGTTTCATTCTTTAAATAATAAGAATGTATGCATACGACGCTGCGCCTTGGTCCGATCCTTATAACGAATGTGACAGAAGATCCCACCACAAAAGGACCAAGCAGCGTGTACAGGAGGAATGGACTTGGGAGGAGATCCTAGATGGAGCAGGACCCTGGACGCAGGCGGGGGAGTATCGCCATCCGAAGGAAGATATCGAGGCAGCGAAAGCGGAACAGCGACATTACGAGGAGTTATACAAACGAGGCAAGCACGAGAGGCAACCCCAAAACATTTCTTTGGGGGGGCACATGGGGAGATTGGCTGAGTCAGGTTGGAGACCTGAGCCAACCCTCGTGCTTACCGTGGGGAGCGTGTGACTGGTCAGACACCATGTTACTCAGTGATGCGCACGGTGTCCCCAGTTCGCATTCATAGCCCGGTGCGCTCTATTCCAGCTCCTCGCATTGGCCGGGCTAGAATGGGCATCCAGCCAGGACGGATGGTGCCGGCTCAGCGCTCCTGGTCTCCAGTACACCTCCTTGGACCAGGATATCCTGCGCCGGCACTGCACACTGTACACTGCGCCGGCACTGCACACTGTGCAGACACACTGTGTCTGCACAGCCCAGTGCGTCCTGTGCCTCCTCTCCTCACTAGCCCTGAGGTGCGTGTCATCAGCCCGTCTGCCACCTGTGCCGGCACCACGCATCAGACCACCAGTGCGCCTCCACAGTCCACTACGTCCTGTGCCTCCTCCCCACACTCGCCCTGAGGTGCATGCCTTTAGCCCGGTACCACCAGTACCGGTCCCACGCATCAGGACTCCAGTGCGCCTCCACAGTCCAGAGCTTCTGGCGACAGTTCCCAGTCCAGAGCTTCCGACGACAGTTTCCAGTCCGGAAACTCCAACGACGGTCCACAGTCCGGAACCTCCAACGACGGTCCACAGTCCGGAACCTTCAACGACGGTCCACAGTCCGGAACCTCCAAAGACGGTCCACAGTCCAGAACCTCCAAAGACGGTCCACAGTCCGGAACCTCCACCGACGGTCCACAGTAAATAATAAGAATGTATGTATACCACGCTGTGCCTTGGTCTGATCCTTATAACGAACGTGACACCCAGGGCCTCAAGCTTGATGAGGAGCTTGGAGGCTACTATGATGTTGAATGCTGAGCTATAGTCAATGAACAGCATTCTTACATAGGTATTCCTCTTGTCCAGATGGGATAGGGCAGTGTGCAGTGTGATTGCGATTGCATCGTCTGTGGATCTATTGGGGCGGTAAGCAAATTGAAGTGGGTCTAGGGTGTCAGGTAAGGTAGAGGTGATGTGATCCTTGACTAGTCTCTCAAAGTATTTCATGATGACAGAAGTGAGTGCTACGGCAATTGTAATTTAGTCCAATTACCTTTGCTTTCTTGGGTACAGGAACAGTGGTGGTCATCTTGATATGGAGACAGCATGTGGGGACAGCAGACTGGGATAGGGAGAGATTGAATATGTCCGTATACACTTCAGCCAGCTGATCTATGCATGCTCTGAGGGATGCCGTCTGGGCTGGCAGCCTTGCGAGGGTTAACACGGTTAAATGTCTTACTCGCATCAGACACGAAGAAGGAGAGCCTACAGTCCTTGGTAGAGGGCCTTGTCGGGCACACTGTGTTATCCTCAAAGCGGGTGAAGAAGGTGTTTAGCTTATCCAGAAGAAAGATGTCAGTGTCCACAACGTGGCTGGTTTTCCTTTTGTAGTCCGTGATTGTCTGTAGACCCTGCCACATACGTCTCGTGCCTGAGCCGTTGAATTGCGACTCCACTTTGTCTCTATATTGATGGTTTGCCTGCTTGGTTGCCTTGCTTGTTTGTAATCTGCCATATTCCCAGTCACCGTGCCATGGTTAAATGCGGGGGTTTGCGCTTTCAGTTTTGCGCGAATGCTGCAAAAAAAATGCTGCACGGTTTCTGGTTAGGGTAGGTTTTAATAGTCAAAATGGGTACAATATCTCCTATACATTTCTTGATAAACTCAGTCACCGTGTCAGTATATACGTCAATGTTATTCTCTGAAGCTACCCGGAACAGATAAAAACAATCTTGAAGCGTTGATTCCAATTGGTCAGACAAGCGTTGGATAGTCTTTAGCACGGGTACTTCCTGTTTGAGTTTCTGCCTATGGGAAGGGGGGAGCAAAATGGAGTCGTGGTCAGATTTGCCAAAAGGAGGGTGGGGGAGTGCCTTGTATGCATCCTGGAAGTTGAAGTAACAGGGATCGAGTGTTTTAGTAGCGCGAGTACTACAGTCGATATGTTGATAGAACTATGGCAGCCTTTCCTCAAATGTGCTTTTTTAAAATCCCCAGCTACAATAAACGCAGTCTCAGGATATGTGATTTCCAGTTTGCATAAAGTCCAGTAAAGTTCTTTGATGGCCGTCGTTTCCCATGCTTGTTCAATGAACCATAAACAATGAACATGCACCTGAGGAACGGTCACCTTAAGGGGGGGGAAATTATCTTGGGAGATAATATGGTCGGCATTTGATTATGAGGTATTCTATGTCGGGTGAACAAAAGGACTTGAATTCCTGTTATCACAACTACACCATGAGTCATTAATCATGAAACATACACCCCCGCCCTGCTTCTTCCCTGACAAATATTTAATCCTGTCAGTTCAATGAACTGAGAACCCAATTGGCTGGACCGACTCAGACAATATATCCCGACAGAGCCATGTTTCCGTGAAACAGAGTGTGTTACAATCCATGATATCTCGCTGGAAAGAAGCCCTCACCCTGAGCTTGTCAACTTTATTATCCAGAGACTGAACATGTACGAGTAATATACTTGGAAACGGTGGGTAGTGTGCGTGCCTCCTAAGTCGGACTAGAAGACCACTCCGAGTATCTCATCTTCGCCAACATTGTTTTAGGTCAGCTTTTGGAATTAGTTAAATTGCCCTGGGGGGTGTGAACAAAGTATCCGCCTTGGGAAAGTCGTATTCCTGGTCGTAATGCTGGTAGTGCTGGTGAGTTACCGCCGCTCTGATATGCAATAGTTCTTCCCGGCTATATGTAATAAAACAAAATAATTCTGGGCTAACAATGTAAGAAATAATACATTTTTTTTAAATACTGCAAAGTTTCCTAAGAGCTAGAAGCGAGGCATCCCTCTCTGTCGGCGCCACTGTAAGAAAAAAACTTGGTTTTCTTTGTATTTCATTTCTTCAACAGAATGTTTCCTAAAAGTTCAAATATGGTTACATTTAATTAACATTTTGGTAATGTTCTAGGAAAGTTCTCCAACTGGTTTGACATTGGGAATGTTCTGAAATATATATATTTACTGAAGAAAAATATCAACAATTTCAAAGATTTTACTGAGTTACAGTCCATGGAAGGAAATCAGCCAATGTAAATAAATAAATTAGGCCCAAATTCATGGATTTCACATGACTGGACAGGGGTGCAGCCATGGGTGAGTCTGGGAGGACACAGGCCCACCCACTTGGGAGCCAGGCCCCCTCACTGGGGAGCCAGGCCCAGCCAATCAGAATGAGTTCTTCCCCACAAGAGGGCTTCATTACAGACCGTTTCATCAGTTGTCCAGGTGGCTGGTCTCAGAGGATCCCGCAGATGAAGAAACCGGATGTGGAGGTCCTGGGCCGGCGTGGTTACACGTGGTCTGTGGTTGTAAGGTCAGTTGGACGTACTGCCAAAATCTCTAAAATGACGTTGGAGGCGGCTTATGGTCGAGAAATTAACATTCAATTCTCTAGCAACAGCTCTGGTGTACATTTCTGCAGTCAGCATGCCAATTGCATGCTCCCTCGAAACTTGAGACATCTGTGGCATTGTGTTGTGTGGTTTTTTATTGTCCCCAGCACAAGGTGCACCTGTGTAATGACCATGCTGTGTAATCAGCTTCTTGATATGCCACACCTGTCAGGTGGATGAATCATCTTTGCAAAGGATATACTGTATGCTAACTAACAGGGATGTAAACAAATTTGTGCAAAACATTTTTGAGAAATCCGCTACTTTTACTTCAGCTCATGAAACATGGGACCAACACTTTGTTTTATATTTTTGTTCAGTACTTCAGCATAATGTTTCCTGCAGGCTTCCTCACGGTTCTATTTAAAGTCATGTTCTCACATAGTTCAGAGAATGTTAAGAAACAACGTTCTATTGTGGGAATTACAGTACTTCAGCATAACGTTTCCTACAGGTTTCTTCATGGTTCTATTCAAAGTAATGTTCTGACATTGTTTCGAGAACGTCATTGTTCTTTGGGAATTTCAGTACTTCAGCATAACGTTTCCTACCGGTTTCCTCATGGTTCTATTTAAAGTCATGTTCTGAAATTGTTCCAAGAACGTTAAGGAAACTTTAATAATGTTCAGAGAACGTTCTACGAATGTTATTTAAAAACATATACATTCCGTTTTCAGGATGAACAAAACTCTCTCTATCCTTTATCTTGTTATGTTCAGATGTGTTGGCCGCTCCCATTAATTGGCCACACCTGATCTTAATGAGTGCTTGGTTCCTTTGAAATGGGGTCTGTTTGAATAGACAGCTTTGTAAAAAACATGGCATACTAGCCACCTCCTGGTGGCGCAGTGGACTAATTCCATTACTGAAAAACAGCAGATTATAGGTTGAGATCTCACTGATGCCATGTCACAATAAAGAAATGTGTTTACATAATTAATGTCTAAGTAAATTAATTTCCATGTGTGCTTGGAGCGGGGGAAAAAGTTCAGTAGGTTATTCAAAAACCTCAAAGTAACCTAGAATTTCTGTTCTCATCATAATGTTTCCTACACATTTCTTCATGGTTCTGTTTAAAGTAATGCTCTCAAATTGCTCTTAGAACTTTAAGAAAATGTTCCTTAAAAAAACACAAGTAAACGTTAGTAACATTTGGAGAACGTTCTAAGAATGTTATTTAAAAACATATATTCCATTATCAGAACGTTAAGAAACATTCCATAAAAAACATATACATTCCATTTTCAGGATCAACAAAACTCTCTATCCTTTATTTTGTTAAGTATGTTCAGGTGTGTTGGCCGCTCCCAATAATTTGCCACACCTGATCTTAGTGAGAGCTTGTTTCCTTTGAAATGGGGTCTGTTTAAATAGACTAAAATGAATAGAGCTAGCTTTGCATGCTAGCTCCATCCTGGTGGCACGGTGGACTAATTCCATGCATCGCAATAATTTATTATTAAAAGTCTTATTGAAATATGTTTAATTACCTTAAAATAACCTATAATTTCTGTTTTCAAAACTTTAAAGGGGAATTTCACCTTGTCTCTGCCACAGCATGTAGTCATTACTACAGTATACAACATTAAGTGTTTGTCATTAACATCAACATTATCCAAACCACAAGCTAGAACGAGTGCATTTTCATTTCACTGGTAGAATCGGGAAGTTTCTGTAAGACAAAAAAAAGATAAACTATACTCCATTGCACAGTTTGAATGACAGTTGAACTGTGCCACCACATTAGGGTAGACTAGTCGAACATGCAACCCTTGTCAATTATGTTACATAGCTAGTAAAATGATTTACAGTTGCTGATGTTCCACATTTTCTAGAAAGTTATAAACGCATATTGGGGTGGCAGGGTAGCCTAGTGGTTAGAGTGTTGGACGAGTAACCGGAAGGTTGCAAGTTCAAACCCCCGAGCTGACAAGGTACAAATCTGTTGTTCTGCCCCTGAACAGGCAGTTAACCCACTGTTCCTAGGCCATCATTGAAAATAAGAATTTGTTCTTAACTGGCTTGCCTAGTTAAATAAAGGTAAAATAAATAAATAGTAACAAGTTAGCAGGTCCCAAGCTAACTAGCTAGCCAGGTCCAGTCATGTGCTAATATTTGCAGGTAAACATAGCTTTAGGTGGCTGTAACATTATAGCTTGCTTTTTAGTAGTCATATTTACAAGTAAAAAGAGAAGAGGTTTTATAATCAAGATACAATAGAGCTCTGATTGTGAAACCTCTTCTATTTATAGTCGTAGGTAGTTGTTTAGCTAATTTAGCTAGCTGGCTACCTACCTAGAAAATAACTAGACTTCCTGCCACTGTAACACAGTAGTGTGTTAGCCAGCAATACACAATATGGGTTTCAGTAGACAAACTAAAGTTAGCTAGATAGGTGGCTTGCAGGAAAAACAACTTACTTAGCTAGCCACCATATTTGTCATCTGCCCTCTTGGTCCTGGCATTAGCTGTAGCTGCGCTTCTAGCTAAATCCCTGTCTGTTCACTATATTCCTGTTGAACAAAAAATGCTCCATCGTCAAATTTGTATTGATGAGAGGAATCACTTGAACATAGTGTGGTCTGGTCAGTTCTTTCAGGTTTGCTCAAAGGATTGTGTTGTTAATGTCCTCCTCCCTTTCAAAAAAGCCTGCCTTGGGGGATGGACATGCCCAGAGCACATCAATACACCGGAAGCCGTCATAGGGTGTATCATTTAGCGCGAAGCCCAGACCTGCCTTTCTCCTGGGTAATTATGTGTGAAACACATCTCACTGACCTAGAAATGCCTCGGACATTATGAAAACAAGCCCAGATTCCCGTACGGTGAAATTCCCCTAACAATAAATTCCAGGAAAACTTCCAGGGAACCATAGTAAAATGTTCTCAGAGTCTCCTTGCAACCTAAAAATAAACATTCCCAGAAGAGGTGAAATGTTAACCTCCGTTCTCAGAACATTTAAAAACGTTCCATATTACAGGTCAGGAAACGTAACGCTTCCTTCCCAGAACCAATGGGAACCCAAAAACTTACGTTCCCACAACTTCCAAGGAACCAAATGTGCTAGCTCGGACAGATCTGTACACGCTCTTGCAAGGTGAATTATGTCACACACACACACACACAAGACATCATGGGAAAAACAACTGTGGCAGGAACGTCTACACAAGACTGTGGAAAACCAGCACTTCAGATTCTCAGTCAGAAATCAGCTTCTCAGTCAGTGTTTCCTTACAGTGCTGGTAGGAGAGCTTGGAGTAGAGAATCAATCCAATACCAACATGCCCTGCGTTTTACAAATACATCACACTGTTGTCAGTGGGAGCTCTCCTTTCCTCTGGTCTTGCCCCAACAGCTCTCGCCCGCCTCCCGTCCGCCAAGCCAATTGTTGCTCCATCTCTGAATCTGAGGCAGATTAAGGGAAGTGCTGGTTGTTCCGGAATGTGGGGCTGAGGTGTGCGTGCGGTTTGCATGTGTGTTATCCCAGAGCCCAGGTCCTGTATTCACAAAGACTCTCAGAATAGGCGTGTTAAATCATAAGTAATAATAAGAATTATATAGACAGTGGGGACCTGATCTTCGATCAGCACACTGAGATGGTTTTTGAATATAGGCCCAGGATGTTGTAAAGAGGAGCTTCTGGGAGAGGAGGAGCACAAGAAAGCAGGCAAGTTAGGAGAGCCTCTGCTGGGATATACACCATCAACACTACATAATGTAGTGAGTGGCAAACTGAATAGCAATATCAACTGGATAGCAATACCACCTTATTGTGTGTTCCAATATCCACACTAGCATATCACTTACAATGAAGCAATGTATTGGGCATGCATTCTAGTGTGGATATTGGAACACATCTTAAGGTTTTTTCGAAAGCCTCGTTGTTTACAGTATCTTTCATGCTTAATGACTGCAGAGGGATGGGAGGCACTTTGACTACGCTGTTGCAATACACACATTGACATTGCACCACTGAAGAGAAAAATAACAAAGAATGCAAATCAAGGTTAATTAATAATGGACATTGAATATTCAAGAGGATACTGCTTAGTATTTGTAGGGGACATCGGGGCCAAATAAAACATGGGTCAGTTGTGTTACAATTGTCCCCAGTCTCCCCTACTGTGTGTAGAGCAACAACACTGTCATCACATCACAACAGTAAGAAGTGATGGGGAGGAGTGGAAGCTATGTATGTCCTTACTGCCACCCAGCCCATGTGATGTCCCAGATACCATTACACACACTGACACACAGACCTACACCTGAAAGCACTTACACACACAGACACAGACATACACACACACACACACACACACACACACACATACACACTCACTCCACAGCGGCTGGGAGGTAGCAGCAGCTTATCCATTACACTTTTAGAAAAAAGGGTTATTCAGCTGTCCCCATAGAAGAATCCTTTTTGGTTCCAGGTAGAACCCTTTTTGGGGTTCATGTACAACCTTCTGTGTAAAGGGTTCTACGTATAACCCAAAAGAGTTGTACCTGGAATCAAAAAGGCGTTCTTCAAAGAGTTCTCATACGGGGACAGCCAAATAATCTTTTTAGGATCTAGATAGCACCTTTTTTTCTAAGAGTGTAGGGGATATTAGAGAGGAAGGTGACTGTTGAGAGAGTGGGTGGCGAGTCAACCAGGAGAAGAGGAAAGCCAGGCTTTGAGTTGAGTAAGAAGCCGTGTGTAGGCAGAGATCACAGTGGAATGGTTCTGTTCACCTTGGTGGCCACACTACCACAAGGATCTACCACTACAACTGTAGCACACCATCCAAATGTACATCACTCAACTGTAACAGTGCATGGCTTCTGGACTGACTGCCACATGAACTGTACCCATTTAGACACTGTGCCCCTCGCTAGTCACACGAACCAAATGGGTGTCTGAGAGCCAGGTGACAATTCAATATTCCTTGACAGTTGAATAAAGGTGTGTTCAATATGTTACTGAGGGGAAGACCTACTTCCTTCATATCCCTCTGTTAATTAGTTTCCAGGCTCCAATCTCTTTACATATGGCGCCCTCTCTTGGACGTGGTGCGTAGTGTGTCTACTCTACACCTAATTAATAAATTCAAATGTTCTAATTCCACTGGTTTCATGTTCTTTAGTCTAGGTAATGATGGTAGTGTAAATCAAGAACCAACTGTGAAATAGCTTATAAACTGGGAGTTATTGCTGTGGGAAAGTCAGTTCATTCTAATTTTTAAATTGCTCATTCTAATATTTCAATTTTCTTAATTCCTTTCTTTATATTTTTGGGATTTGCGTGTATTGTTTTGTTTTGTCAGGAATTACTGCACTGTTCGGCGCTAGAAACTTAAACTGTCCCCCAAGGGGACAGCCGAAGAACCATTTTAGGTTCTATACTGAACAAAATTATAAATGCAACATGCAACCATTTCAACGATTTTACTGAGTCACAGTTCATATAAAGAAATCAGACAATTTAAACAAATTCTATGGATTTCACATGACCTACACATCTCTAAGAGAGAAAGAGAGTGAGAGTGTGTGTGTGCGCGCCGTAAAATACATGATTTGATTATTTTTCTGTCCTTGTGCTAAGCTCCAACCCCTGACCCCTCTCCTTTATTTACCCCTGGACTTCAACTAGTCAATAACTAATGTTATTGTGTGTCCAAGAAATGCCTAGAGGCTTGAAACAGACAGTGAAAGTTTTAAGGAAGTTATTCAAAAACCTCGAAATAACCTAGAATTTTCATTAAAACCTCTCAGGAATTTTGTATTTTTTTTAATAAGATTAGATTTTCTATTTTAAAAACAATACAAACATACACATACAAATGACTACATCATACAAAAATCACACTACAAAAATCACACACATACAAATGACTACATCATACATCACACCTGCACAGAACCACTAGCCCCCACCCCTATCTCCAGCATCCTTATCACTTTCTGCCACATGCCTCAAACTGCATGATTTTGTTTCTCTCCGTCGCCCACGCTCGTTAAATGTTTTGATAATAAAGCATTTGACCTTTCCATTGTGTAAACAACGTAGGTGTCACGTGTGCTCCCTCTCCGGCCTCTAGGTCACCAGGCAGCTCGTTATGGCGCACACCTGTCACCATCGTTACTCTCACCTGCTTGTCGTCAAACTCACCTGGACCTCATCACTTCCCTGATTACGTTCCCTATATATGTCACTCCTTTTGGTTCCTTCCCCAGGCGTCATTGTTTCTGTTTTAAGTCTGTGCATTGTTCGTGGTTTGATTATGTTATGTTTATTTATTAAGACACTCACTCCCTGAACTTGCTTCCCGACTCTCAGCGCACATCGTTACAGAATGACGCCTCACCTAAGGGAAGCTTCAGGGAGTTTTTTATTTTTTTTGTGTGTCAGTGAGAATGACGTTGTGTCTGGGAGCCGCTACAGGCTCTCATGCCTCACAGCCAGATCGTCAGGCTCCCCTACCTCCGCCGACTCGTCAGGCTCTCATGCCTCAGCCGGATCGCCAGGCTCCCCTGCCTCAGCCGGCTAGTCGGGCTTTCATGCCTTCGCCGGATCGCCAGGCTCCCCTGCTTCCACCGGCTCGTCAGGCTCATGCTTCAGCCGGATCGCCAGGCTCCCCTGCCTCAGCCGGCTAGTCGGGCTTTCATGCCTTCGCCGGATCCTCAGGCTCCCCGGCTTCCACCGGCTCGTCAGGCTCATGCTTCAGCCGGATCGCCAGGCTCCCCTGCCTCAGCCAGTCTGTCAGGTTCCCGCGCCCCAGCCGATGACAGGTTCCTGCGCATCAGCAGGGGTGACCGGTCCGCACCTGATCCCCGGGATTGTCCCTTTGGTTGGCGTCCTGCGGCAGGAGCCGAACGCGCCGGGGAGGGGGTACCGTTACGTGTGCTCTCTCTCCGATGCTCTAGGTCACCATGCTCCCACGTATCAGCCAGATTGACAGGTTTCCTGCGCCTCAGCAGAGGTGACCGGTCCACTCCTGTCATTTTGGTCGGTGTCCTGCGGCTGGAGACGCGCAGGTGTCTTGGTGGAAGAGTGGGGTAACATCTCACAGCAAGAACTGGCAAATCTGGTGCAGTACATGAGGAGGAGATGCACTGCAGTACTTAATGCAGCTGGTGGCCACACCAGATACTGAGTGTTACTTTTGATTTTGACCCCCCTTTTTTTCAGGGACACATTATTCCATTTATTTTAGTCACATGTCTGTGGAACTTGTTCAGTTTGTCTCAGTTGTGACAGTACCCCCTCTCCGACGCACGGCTCCAGCCGCAGGACACCAACCAAAATGATTGCTCTGGCCACATCTGCAGTCCTCATGCCTCCTTGCAGCATGCCTAAGGCACGTTCACGCAGATGAGCAGGGACCCTGGGCATCTTTCTTTTGATGTTTTACAGAGTCAGCAGAAAGGCCTCTTTAGTGGCCTAAGTTTTCATAACTGTGACCTTAAATTACCTACCGTCTGTAAGCTGTTTGTGCCTTAATGGCCATTCAACAGGTGCATGTTCATTATTTGTTTATGGTTCAAGCATGGGAACCAGTGTTTAAACCCTTTACAGTGAAGATCTGTGAAGTTATTTGGATTCTCACAAATCATCTTTGAAAGACAGGGTCCTGAAAAAGGGACGTTTCTTTTGACTTGGCCATTCTAACACCTGGATATGTTTATTTTTGAACCATTCCATTGTAGATTTTGCTTTATGTTTTGGATCATTGTCTTGTTGGAAGACAAATCTCTGTCCCAGTCTCAGGTCTTTTGCAGACTCCATCAGGTTTTCTTCCAAAATTGTCCTGTATTTGGCTCCATCCATCTTCCCATCAATTTTAACCATCTTCCCTGTCCCTGCTGAAGAAAAGCAGGCCCAAACCATGATGCTGCCACCACCATGTTTGACAATGGGGATGGTGTGTTCAGCTGTGTTGCTTTTACGCCAAACATTACGTTTTGCATTGTTGCCAAAAAGTTCAATTTTGGTTTCATCTGACCAGAGCACTTTCTTCCACATGTTTGGTGTGTCTCCCAGGTGGCTTGTGGCAAACTTTAAACGACACTTTTTATGGATATCTTTAAGAAATGGCTTTCTTCTTGCCACTCTTCCATAAAGGCCAGATTTGTGCAATATACGACTGATTGTTGTCCTATGGACAGAGTCTCCCACCTCAGCTGTAGATCTCTGCAGTTCATCCAGAGTGATCATGGGCCTCTTGGCTGCATCTCTGATCAGTCTTCTCCTTGTATGAGCTGAAAGTTTAGAGGGACGGCCAGGTCTTGGTAGATTTGCAGTGGTCTGATACTCCTTCCATTTCAATATTATCACTTGCACAGTGCTCCTTGGGATGTTTAAAGCTTGGGAAATCTTTTTATATCCAAATCCGGCTTTAAACTTCTTCACAACAGTATCTCGGACCTGCCTGGTGTGTTCCTTGTTCTTCATGATGCTCTCTGCGCTTTTAACGGACCTCTGAGACTATCACAGTGCAGGTGCATTTATACGGAGACTTGATTACACACAGGTGGATTGTATTTATCATCATTAGTCATTTAGGTCAACATTGGATCATTCAGAGATCCTCACTGAACTTCTGGAGAGAGTTTGCTGCACTGGAAGTAAAGGGGCTGAATAATTTTGCATGCCCAATTTTTCAGTTTTTGATTTGTTAAAAAAGTTTGAAATATCCAATAAATGTCGTTCCACTTCATGATTGTGTCCCACTTGTTGTTGATTCTTCACAAAAAAATACAGTTTTATATCTTTATGATTGAAGCCTGAAATGTGGCAAAAGGTCGCAAAGTTCAAGGGGGCCGAATACTTTCGCAAGGCACTGTACATATATTTATTAAAACATTCACTCCCTGAACTTGCTTCCTGACTCTCAGCACACTCGTTACTGGAGAATGGACTGTTTTTTAAAGATAATTGATGAGAAGAGTATTGTTCTACCCATCGAGTATCTATAGTATGAATAAATTCATAAAAATAACGGTTTTAATGAAAATATGTACATCAGTATTTGAATATATTGGTAACCTGTTGTATAAAAGTGACATTGGCCAGGTAGATCAGGAGATCATCTGCAAGTAAATGTAGTTCATATTCATGTTTACCAATACTGATACCTGTTACGTTTGGGTCCTGTCTAATTCTTTCTGCAAGTGGTTCAATTGCCAGTGCAAACAGGAGGTGGGAGAAGTCACATCCCTGTCTTGTGCCCCTTTCTAAAGAAATGTCAACAGATGTATTATTTGTGTACATTTTTTGCTTTCGGACATTTATACAATATTTTTATTAAATGCTGGAAAGTTGAAAAGCTTCCAAATATTTTTATAAAGTCATTTTCGGCATCACCAGCCATTATTGCTAAATCTATATCTTGTTTTATTGCATATTGTATTAAAATGAAACATGTTCTTGTATTTGTTTGCAATTGTCTATTTTTAATTAACCCTGTTTGCTAGATATGTATCAAGTCTGGTAAGACTTTTGCCATTCTATTCCTTATGAGCTTTATTATTGTCACAATTTGTTAAACGTATGGGTCTATAATCAGCAGGGGACTCTCCTGGTTTTAAAATCATTTATATAACTGTTTTATACATGGAATTAGGAAGTACTGAATTAAGTGACGTGTGTTGTCATTTGTGTCAATAGGGGGTGACTTTGTCCCAAAATGTTTAATAGAATTCTATGGGAAAGCCATCCATTCTTGGTGCCTTTCTCTGTGCAAATGTTTTAACAGTATCTAATATTTCTTCTTGGGTGATCTCTGTTTTTCAAGTATTCTTTTTTTGTCTGCTGACAGTTGCTTCAAAGTTGTTGAGTCTAAGAAGACTTTAGGATCCGTCCCACTTTTGTTAATTCTGATTTATACATACTGGCATAGAAATGTTTACAATTGTCATTAATTGCATTGTTTCTAATTACCGCTTATTTTCTTTATATGTTAAAATTATAACTGGTTTAGCATGTATTTGTTTTGTGAGAGCTGCTGGATATTTACCAGGTTTATTTGCCATTAAGTTGTCACAACTTCCGCATAAGTCGGCTCCTCTCCTTGTTCGGGCGGCGTTCGGCGGTCGACGTCACCGGCTTTCGAGCCATCTCCGCTCCATTTTTCATTGATCCATTTGTTTTGTCTTGTTTTGCATTTCCCAATCACACTGCATGTATTTATTCCTCCGTTTCCCCTCATGTCTTTGTGTGATATTGTTTGTGTTACGTGTCATGTTTGATGCGCCAGACTGGTGTTCGTATATTCCGTGTTTTGTCACGAGGTATGTTTATTTGTTTGAACATAAATATTGTGACTGTTTGCGCGTTTTGTACTTTTGCCAATTGGCTGGTGGTTTTGACGCAGTGGCGTCCGTCTGTTAATTTCTCCTGCCTCAATAAAGTGTGCGCCTGTTCACGACTCTTTTCTCCTGCACCTGACTCCGTTACCAGTACGCACACCCTTGACATAAATAGTATGCTTTACTTGAGTTCAACCTGCAGTTGTTGGCTCTCTTCAGAAGTTAAAGATTGTATTCCTGCTTATTTTATTTTATTCTTTACCTTGTAAATATGTTTTATGGGCTTTTCCCCCTAATGTACGCCTTAAAGGCATCCCAAATTATATAGGGGGTTGGCTTTTCTCTGTCCTCTATGTCTACATTTGTAATGGTAAAGTTTATATATATTTTTTTTTTATTCAGATCCAGAAGTTGCGCTCTGACCATTCTCCAAATTGTGTCGCTAAATGTATTTTCTATTGGTGTAATTAAGCATGATACTGCAGAATAATCCGATATCACTATATCATTCATTTTTGAATCCGGTAAATTGTTGTGTGCATTTAAAAAAATAAAAATGTCAATTCTTGAAAAGCTTTTCTTACTTTTAGAAAAAAATGAATAGTATTTTATATTTGGGAATAGTAATATCCAGGTGTCCTGTAAATGATTTATAGAGATGACATTCTTCAGCTTCTTTGGAGGCTCCCTAAATGTGCCGTTTTTATTACTATGCCTGTTAATCTTATCAAATGTATGATTTAGGTCACCTGCTAAAATAATACTTCCTGTCTGGATTTGATTGAATATAGCCTAAATTATATCTACATTTATTTTCACCATGTAAGGTACAGTTCCTCATTAGAAAACAGCTTTCTTGGTCCATATGCTGGGATATAAGGGAAATGTTATTTATACCTCTGCTGTTACTACAATGGGTGGCAGCGTAGGCCTCTCCAACCCGCTCCTCCTTAAATGTATCCTTTTTTTTTAAAGTACACATCTGCTGACAATCTCTTTAGGTATTTGAGAAAACCATGTTTTTCTACCCCATCATAGAGCCCGTGGACATTCCATGTTAGATTTGGTTGGTCTTTACTTGTATAGAATCAAACTTTACCATATCTATTCCATCTATCATTGAAGAACCAAGTAAAACACTTGAACAGACATGACATAAGAGTGGTGGGCATTCCATAGAATGGGAGGATCATAGTATAAATACATAGTATTGTATACATTACATATATAGAGAGCATGTGGGCTGAGCAGACATTTAACAAAAAACACACAAAATAATTATATAGAAAACAAAAAGCTAAGTATATCTATCTGTACTTCAGGTGCAATACCTTTTTAGGGCTTTTTAGCACCTTCTCCTCTCCTAATGTACCCCAAAAAAAGACTGTGGATGCAGACATTGTACATACATTGTACATACTTTTGAAGAAAGACCGACCCTTAAATACTGTGGTTGGTTTATATTACCTCATAAATTAAATCAAAGTATATTGGCTGATGGAGGTCTACTTAGGGTGAGTGGGTCCTCAGAGAGACTGAGATGGGATGAGTGGAGGCCCCACACACACCTCAGAAAAGTGTCTGATGCCCTCCCAGCACCTCATTCCAACCACCCGGATATAGCCCCTCTCCATTCTCACCAATAACCACCATTAAATCTTAATTGTAATGACAAACAAGGAACAATGATGTTTCGACATCCTTTGCTTATCTGTCCAGAACTCTTATTCATTTTACCACAGGTTTACAAGTCATAAAAAAAGAAAACAGAAATACAATTACATTGTAGTATAATTAAGTCCTTCTCTCTCTCTCTCTCCCAAATCAAATCCATCCATCTCCACCTGTTCTCCCTCTTTACCCCACCCAAGCCAAGTTTATCCCCACCTCCCATATTTAATCCCCCTTGCCCCCCAAGCCTAGCTTGCCCCACCCTGCCATCCTTGCCCTCCTTTACCCACCCAGGCCCAGTTTATCCCAACCTCCCATCTCCCCCTCCCCATACAGATCTACACCCCTCTAGACATCTACCCAGTCATCCATTCACACAGAACATACACCCCACATTCACATAGCTACACATACACCCACTTACACCCTCTCACCCACACACACACAACCATAGGACAATTATTGACTTACATGCTATATTTCTTCTTTTATATTATTCTCCCAGGAAAACTTGCAAACAGAAAATAAATGTTCCCAGAACAGGCAACATTTTCACATCTGTTCACAGAAGTTTTACCGGTAAGGAAACATATGGCTTTGTTCCCACAACCAATATGAAAACAAAAACATACGTTCCCACAACTTCCAAAGAACCAAATGTGCTAGCTGGGATGTGTCTATCTGGCCTTGTTGGTCCTACCTTGCATAGTCCACCACCACACTGCAAAATAACAGATTTGGTGTTCCTGTACACAATGCCCTGACAACTGGAGGGTCTCCAGACTGCTGTAAGAGTGACCTCAAAATGCCACACACACACATATACACACACACACACACACACACACACACACACACACACACACACACACACACACACATACATACAACAACAACAACATCTCTACAAACTAACAGGCTATCGATCAGTCGTCAACTCTTTTATCTCCTCATGTCAGCGATTCGGTGCAGAGATGTAGCGAAGTCAGGCGCAGGACACAGGTTTGAGCAACACAACTGAGTTAACTCACAAAAATCCAAGCAATATACCAAATAGGAAAATACATACAAACTAACACCTACAACAACCATTAAGACACCAACAATCACGGACAGAACAGAAATGTATGCCAGAGGGTTAAATAAGGAACATGATATGGGAATTGAAACCAGGTGTGTGTAATACAGACAAAACAAAACGAAAATGAAACATGGATCGGTGGTGACTAGAAGCCGGTGACGTCGACCGCCTAACCCAACCCGAACAAGGAGAGGGGCCGACTTCAGCGGAAGTCGTGACACCTCAGCTGCACAAACATAGCTGGATTTGAATTGTCACTGTAAGAGCTGGAGCATGGAGGCACAGAATCTGCTTTGTTTTGCTGCAATAAACAGAGCACTATGACTAGACATGTACTGTGGCGTGTGATCAGCTGAATTACTGTATGAAGATAGAATCAATAACATCATCACCACGTTTCCTTAATTAACAACATACAGAGGTTGAACTACATCATCTTGAAAAACATACAGTGCCTTCGGAAAGTATTCAGACCCCTTGACTTTTTCCACATTTTGTTATGTCACAGCCTTATTCTAAAATGTATTAAAGAATAAAAATCCTCAGCAATCTACACACAATACCCCATGATGACAAAGCGAAAACATATTTGTTTTTTTGCAACAAAAAATTATTTACATAAGTATTCAGAGCCTTTGCTATGAGACTCGAAATTGAGGTCAGGCGCATCCTGTTTTCATTTATCATCCTTGAGATGCCGGAGCCCGGACTTGAACCCGATCGAACATCTCTGGAGAGACCTGAAAATACCTGTGCAGCAACACTCCCCCATCCAACTTGACAGAGCTTGAGAGGATCTGCAGGGAAGAATGGAAGAAACTCACCAAACACAGGTGTGCCAAGCTTGTAGCGTCATACCCAAGAAGACTCAAATCAAATCAAACTTTATTTGTCACATGCGCAGAATACAAGTGTAGACCTTACCGTGAAATGCTTACTTACAAGCCCTTAACCAACAGTGCAGTTCAAGAAGAGTTAAGAAAATATTTACCAAATAAACTAAAGTAAAGAATTTAAAATAATAAAAAGTAACACAATAACATAACAATAACGAGGCTATATACAGGGGGTACCAATACCGAGTCAATGTGCAGGGGTACAGGTTAGTCAACGTAATTTGTACATGTAGGTTGGGGTGAAGTGACTATGCGTAGATAATAAACAGTGAGTAGCAGCAGTGTACAAAACAAATGGAGGGGGTGGGTCAATTTAATAGTCAGGTGGCCATTTAATTAATTGTTCAGCAGTCTTATGGCTTGGAGTTAGAAGCTGTTGAGGAGCCTTTTGGTCCTAGACTTGGCGCTCTGGTACCGCTTGCCGTGAGGTAGCAGAGAAAACAGTCTATGACTTGGTTGACTGGAGTCTCTGACAATTTTATGGGCTTTCCTCTGACACTGCCTATTTTATAGGTCTTGGATTGCAGGAAGCTTGGCCAGTGATATACTGGGCCTTACGCACTACCCTCTGTAGTGTCTTACGGTCAGATGCCTAGCAGTTGCCATACCAGGCGGTGATACAACCGGTCAGGATGCTCTCGATGGTGCAGCTGTAGAAATCTTTGACGATCTGGGGACCCATGCCAAATATTTTCTGAAGGGGAAAAGGTTTCCTGAGGGGGAAAAGGTTTGTTGTGCCCTCTTCACGACTGTCTTGGTGTGTTTGGACCATGATAGTTTGTTGGTGATGTGGACACCAAGGAACTTGAAACTCTCGACCTGCTATACTACAGCCCCATTGATGTTAATGGAGGCCTGTTTGGCCCGCCTTTTCCTGTAGTACACGATCAGCTAGAGGCTGTAATCACTGACAAAGGTGCTTCAACAAAGTATCGAGTAGAGGGTCTGAATACTTATGTAAATGTGATATTTCTGTTTTTTTATATACATTTGCATAAATGTCTAAAAACCTGTTTTTGCTTTGTCATTATGGGGTATTGTGTGTAGATTGGTAAGGGGAATAAAATATTTTATACATTTTAGAATTAAGGCTGTAATGTAACAAAATGTGGAAAAAGTCAAGGGGTCTGAATACTTTCTGAATGCAATGTAACTGTAAGCTGATGGTTCCTTTTCTTACTGCGAGGTCATTGCTAAGCATCTGGGAAAGTTATACATCATTAGCTTAGTCCCATCATAGGCGTTGGCAAAACAGCACAAAGAGACCAGGCTAATTCAATTTGCATTTGACCTAAATATTCATGATGACGTTTGTGACCTGACTTGTGACCTCAACAACATGAGTCAATTCACCACAATGCATAACCAACTGTCCCCAACCCTTCTCTACTCCTACAAAGCCCAGTAAGCCCATGGCAAACATGGTTCAGACTCTTCCGTCAGTGGCAACTCTTGTAGTAAAGATATCAAAGGAAGAAACAGCAGCTGACAAAGTGAACAGAGAGACAGCAAGTGAGTGAGAGAAGAAAAATGAGGGGAGAAGCGAAAGAGACGACATAGATTCTGTCAAAAGCGATGTCAGGTCACTGCTCCCTGCATCTGTTCTCTGGCGAGATGCATTTATCTATCTCCCGGTAGTCAGATAGCAATTTATATGTCAAGTTAACTTCCACAGGCACTGCTGCTCCGTGCTCAGACATCTTCACTGGGGCCCAGGAGTCCTCTGACAATCCTACGACGTAATAACACAATTACATGGCAGTGAGTAGGCAGGCAGGCGGATGAGAGGCAGGGGAACTGGAAGTAGCTCACAGCCACACCACATTAACCTCCTTTCAGGATGATGACTGGGTACAGCTAGCTAGGCTTGCGCTGCAGCTCATATTAGCTTGTGCTTCACTGTAGAGGCAACCCCCGGAGACCTAGAATAAAGAATACAACCTCCCAGAGAAATAAGTCAGAGAGGGATTACAGAGGAAGATATCATCAATCACAGACAGTATTTGTAGAGATTCTTCTGTGGAGGATGCTTATTGAGAAAGAGGTATACTTTAGGACTTTATAGATGGACAACATGTCAGGACAAGTTTTATCCGCTTATAGAGGTGTCATACAGTATCTATACAGTATGTGTATGGCTAGCCTAGGTACAGAATAGAATATGCAGATCATATGTATGATCATACATTAATGATGTGATAAAATCCTTTAAATGTTTTGGTTTTCTACATGAGCTCACATTGTTTGGTGTGTGTTAAATCATTCAAGTCTCTGGAGAATGTGTGGGAATGAACATCTCTAAATAAATCTGAGTATCACTCTGGCAGCTGCCCTTTCTTCCAGCGGGAAGGCCTCATCCATTACACAATGGGAGATCACCTGCCACTGGCCTTAGCTGCAGATGAGCCCCGCACAGCCGGGCCCCGTGCCTGCTGGAACAGATGGCTGGCATGGGGCCCAGCAGCACCTGGGGACCGAGGCTATAGACCCAGGTAATAGAGGAATATTAACAGCCTGTTCAGGTTCAGATGAGATGGGCTTGTTTCCTCTTTTAAATTAACACTGTTGAAGGGGTTTGATCCACTGCACACTGCAGAAGCATAGAGCAAACATACATGCATGATCAGGAAATAACAATACACTGCATACAGAGACATCAATGCTCTTTGTTTCTTGCATGTTAACTTAACATGGAAGGACATCAATGTTCATAGCATCCCAGCCCAGGGTGAAATGTTGAACCCTGCACAGCTATTGCAAATCCTAACATGCTATCATAGCACTTCAAAACACCGCTAAATATGTATAATTAAAGTCACACAGCACCTCAATGTATTTTTTACAATTATTTCCTTCCTGTACATTTGAGAGCTTTAGTCAAGATCATAGGACAGATTATAATACTGTAAAATTTCCATTAGAAAGCCAACCACCAACCAATTAAACAAGCATCAACAGAACAATAACTACATAGGGGGCTCTGAATATGACTCAACTAAGCACTTATCATATTCATTGTAACATCACCAGTTGACAGACTGCCACGGGGGAAATATGCCCGCAATACAACATGTCACTCAGAAATACACTAAGCTAATGTGATGTCTGTTGTCGACTAGCCTACTGCAGCTGGGAACGCTCAAGGTGGTTGCTTATCTAGGATCAGATTACTTCACCTCAGCCCTAAATTTAACCAAAGGGGAAGAAAACATATCTGCCACTGAGCCTGTGACTATAGCCTACCTGTTCTTCTGGCGTAGAGCTTCACGAAACAAAAATTAATTGAAGGGGATTGATTTATGGGATAAATGTTTGTTGCTTAGCCTACATCACATTAGAAGTAAATATAAAAACGATATATTTGTCTATTTCCCATTCACTGACTGCTTCGCTGAGTTGGTTCTCTGGTGTTCTCTTTCGTCTTTGACCAATTTTACGTCAGTTCGCGACGCTGATGCTGCCGCCTGTCGTATTCAAGATGTCTTCCAAACGATAGGCTTATGGCTTAGCTTGTTTTTAGATCGTTTATTTTATTTACATTTTTGGTTAATTTTGCGTATTAGATGGAGAACGGTGGCTTATCATGAAACTCCGGACTCAGTATGACAGGTACTTAAAGCCTTTTTGCTTGCATTGCTAATGAAATGACATACCGTTAGCCTAGCTAGCTGATAGAGAATATTTGTCACTTGAAGTCTAACGAACAATATACAGTTAGCTATAGTAACTGCCATTAATCTCATCAGTGTCAACAGCCTCTATTTGCCAAAGAGCTGTCAGTGTCAATTGTAATGTTGATCAGACAGCTTGTCACAAAGTTATGTTTCGCTAGCTAAGTGCTACCAAACGTTAGCTAATTGTCTCTACTTATGTAAACAAAAGAGAAAACAGTTGTTAGACTGGTACAAAAGTGGGTATTGATATAACGTTACTGGTGATAACACAGCCCTGAATCTTTGACTGTAATTTAGCCAGCCCAAGTAACATTAGCTAGACTGCGTTACAATGGTTTAACGTTATTAAGCTGTCAATAACAACCTGTAGCTAGCTAGTAGGGGAGTAACCTAGTAGTATGTGACCGGTAGATCTGCACAATAGTCGGTTGAACGCGGTGAGCAACCTACATTGTCCGAACATCCGAAAGTGATGGTGGAAAATTATGTTTTTAGACAGATATTTTTGCATTTTTTGGGATCGGCTTGCCATTAAATCTAGTTAATTAAGATCTAGTTAAATCTACTTAATTAAGTATGCTTTGTAGCCTGAATGGAGGATGCTTTATGTACGAGCTGGTGCACTGGGGACACCAGTGTATTACCGGGACAGCACATAAATTCGAGATGATAGTGCAGATCTATCTGCCACAAGCAGCTGTCTAGCTAGTAGGGGAGAGTGGGTTACGTTTAGCGATTTTTGTTTTTACATTCAGCATCACTCCATCACAGGGAATATACTGTAGTATTATTTCTAACAACGATATCTACATATATTTCAGGATGTTGTGTATCCCTGGAAATAATCAGAATTAATGTAAACATTACAGTTTTGAGAACATATCCTGTTCAAAAAACTTACCCCAAACACAATTAATCACAATCGCTTTTTTTGTCTTTTAATAATTTTAAGCATCTTTTAACACAGGCTTAACACCTAACGAACACTTTGTACTTTTTTTAACACTTTTACCATAGGTCAGGCCCTGTTGTTACCTGATATCCCAGCAATAATGTCTTGCATTACACCCGGGAAGAAAACACTTCAATTGTTCAACTTGCCCAATGGGCACTGGCTCAACATACCCCAAGGCAAACATTTGACTATCTTAGCCCACACAGCTACAATGATGCACTTTCGTGCTAGGTTTATGACCTCATATGAAAGCTTATAGAGACTCAAAAAGGTTTATAGAACAATCTTACAATTCTGTACTTTGGTTTAGATACAAGCATCATGAAACTACTAACACAATATGTTAATTTGACTTGGTGAAAATCTGTTTTTTGGACCTCACTTGCTTACCACTTTTTCCATGTGGTTACTTCCTTCAGACTCCATGAAATGATGACATCTTCCTAAATATTTGGTTAAATTATTAATTTAGTCTATTGTTTCCTAAAAACAATGTTGTCTCAACTAACCCCACTCTCTCCTAGGCCTAGCTAACTTAGCAAGATTGTTAGCTAGCACCTGCACGTTATAACTAGGCTATATCCTCTGTCTCTCCTCTTTACCTCAAACAATTTATTTGTTGAAGGAGTGATTCCAGAAGAACGTTGAAATCGAGGGAATCACCAACTGTGATGCAACCTAACTCCAGCGAGGTAGGTGCCCATCAGGCAGGAAATGGCTTGTCCCTGACTATACAGCCAGAGCTACTGACCAGGACACCAGCAGGGGCTACCGGGGGCTCTGTCATCTCAGAGGCCAGTGATGAAGTCCGGGTACCTATTCTCTCCAGTGGGCCCGGGGAGCCCAGTGGAGGAGGAGGAGGGGCATCATCCCGTAGGTCCAGAGCCAGTTCCAGAACCAGTTCCCACTCCCATTCACATGGTGGGGGACACCAGCACTCTCACAGTGAGCCCAGTGAGACAGACCCAGCTGATGCTGATCTGGAGTCAGGGGAGCCCAGCACCTCGTTCTCAGAACTGCGCTACCTCTTCCGCTGGGTTCAGAAGAGTCTTCCTTTCATAATCATCCTCGGTGCTAAACTAGTCATCCAGCATGCCCTAGGTAAGTTTCAGGTAATTATAACATATACAGTCAGGAACAATTTTCTATTTATCTAGTAAGGTTATCTGACATCTCTTCCATGACTTTGTTGCAGGTCTAGCTGTTGGAGTTGGCTTGTTTACAACTTTTCTTTATGCGAATAAGAACATTCAAACTCAAGTCTTTCTTCAGGTAAGTCACTAATGGAAGAAAATATATAGTACCAGTCAAAGGTTTGGACACACCTACACATTCAAGGGTTTTTCTTTGTTTTTACTATTTTCTGCATTGTAGAATAATAGTTAAGACATCAAAACTATGAAATAACACATTTGGAATAATGTAGTAACCCAAAAAGTGTTAAACAAATCAAAATATATTTTATATTTGAGGTTCTTCAAAGTAGCCACCCTTTGCCTAGTCTTGGCATTTTCTCAACCAGCTTCATGAGAAATTATTTTCCAACAGTCTTGAAGGACGGCAGGTAGCCTAGTGGTTAGAGAGTTGGTCTAGTAACCGGAAGGTTGCAAGATCAAATCCCCGAGCTGACAAGGTACAAATCAGTTGTTCTTTCCCTGTTCCTAGGCCACCATTGAAAAGAAGAAGATAGATAAATAAAGGTTAAAAATAAGGAAGTTCCCACATATGCTGAGCGCTTGTTTGCTGCTTTTCCTTCACTCTGCGGCCCAACTCATCCTGAACTATTTCAATTGAGTTGAGGTCGGGTGATTGTGGAGGACAGGTCATCTGATGCAGCACTCCCATCACTTTCCTTCTTGGTCAAATAGCCCTTAGACAACCTGGAGGTGTTTGTTGAAAAACAAATAATAGTCCCACTAAGCTCAAACCAGATGGGATGACGTATCGCTGCATAATGCTGTGGTAGCCATGCTGGTTAAGTGTGTCTTGAATTCTAAATAAATCACGACAGTGTCACCAGCAAAGCACCATCATACCACCTCCTCCATGCTTCACGGTAGGAACCACACATGCGGAGATCATCCGTTCACCTACTCTGCCCCTCACAAAGACGCGGCGGTTGGAACCAAAAATCAAACATTTTGATTCATCAGACCAAAGGACATATTTCCACTGGTCTAATGTCCATTGCTTGTGTTTCTTGCCCCAAACAAGTCTCTTCTTATTTGTGTGCTTTAGTAGTGGTTTCTTTGCAGCAATACGACCATGAAGGCCTGATTCACACAGTCTCTTCTGAACAGTTGGTGTTGAGATGTGTCTGTTACTTGAACTCTGTGAAGCATTTATTTGGGCTGCAATATCTGAGGCTGTTAAGTGAACTTATCCTCTGCAGCAGAGGTAACTCTGGGTCTTCCTTTCCTGTGGCGGTCCTCATGAGAGCCAGTTTCATCATAGCGCTTGATGGTTTTTGCGACTGCACTTGAAGAAACTTTCAAAGTTCTTGAAATGTTTCTGATTGACTGACCTTCATGTCTTAAAGAAATGATGGACTGTTTTTTCTCTTTGCTTATTTGAGCTTTTCTTGCCATAATATGGACTTGGTCTTTTACCAAATAGGGCTATCTTCTGTATACCAACCCTACCTTGGCACAACACAACTGTTTGGCATCAACACATTCAGAAGGAAAGAAATTCCACAAATTAACTTTTAACAAGGCACACCTGTTAATTGAAATTCATTCCAGGTGACTACCTCATGAAGCTGGTTGAGAGAATGCCAAGAGTGTGCAAAGCTGTCATCAAGGTAAAGGGTGGCTACTTTGAAGAATCTCAAATATAAAATATATTTTGATTTGTTTAACACTTGCTTTGGTTACTATGTGATTCCATATATGTTATTTAATTGTTTTGATGTCTTCACTATTATTCTACAATGTAGAAAATAGTACAAATAATGAAAAACCCTTGAATGAGTAGGTGTGTCCAAACTTTTGACTGGTTCTGTATATTCTCAATTTATACATCCATTGCATTAATTTATACTCAATCCTCAGTCTGAATCTGATAGTCTTCAGTGTATTTCTCCTCAGGATCGTCGGTCAAAAATAGAGTGCGTATGGCTGCTCCTCTTCCTGGCGTCCTCCACACTTCTGCTTTACTACACATTTCTCGCTGAGTCACTTTACTATTGGTAAGTTTCCCCTTACTTCACATGCTCACAGCAGACCAGAATAGAATCAAAATAATTATACGCAATATGTGGAAATTTGCCTTTGCTTCACAGCGTGGTATGATTAATACACAAAACTGACAAACATTAAAAACATCAGGACTGGGAGCATAATCTGTAATCCACATCCTCTCATCCATCTTTCCCTCTCTCTTTCTCAGCCTAATTTTCCTGAGCCCAGCTGTTGAACCCCTGGGTTTCTGGGAGGTCCTATGGGCGGTGGGTGTCACCAACTTTATGCTCAAGTTCTTCTTCATGGGGTTCAAGTGCCTTATCCTACTCCTACCATCTAACCTGGTGACATTCAGAGCCCAGGTAAGCAAGGAATGATGCTCTCTCTCCCTCTCCAAGTTTTTGATAAGGCCCAGTCGGGCTCGTTGGCTAAAAATTTACTGGCCTGAACAGAATTTCTAGTGTCCTGGACATGGTGAAGTTAAAATCAGGGCCTAAAACCAACGTTTAGTCCACCAGCCACTGTGGCAGGTAGATTTTTAAAAATCTAGCGTCGTCCGAGTTAGTGGAGGGTTTGGCCAATCTAGCCACTCATACAGTATTTTTTTTTTTTACTTGCCAAAATATTTTTCTGCAATAATTACAAAAAAACAAGAAAAGAAACAGATGGACATGCTTTGTAGTGATGTAGTAAATTGCTAAAAAATCTTTTAACCAAAATATCACAGATAAAAATGTCCTCCTCTCCCTTTAAGAGCAGGAGGTTACTGTGGCAATGAGGGAATTCAAGCAAACCATCAGTGACAGTGTGCAGATAGATGTGTCTTCGCTAGCAGTTGAGGCAAACTCAAACATTAAAAAACAACCTAGTTAGTGTAAATGGCCAAGAAACACACAAGGACAAAGTCTCACTTTAGTAGACTTTCAAGGAAATTAGACCATATCAGGGACGTCACTAGACATTCAGAACATCCGGGGCTCAGCCCTGAAGACCTGGGGCTGAATCGCTAGCAGTGAACATTTTGCAGAAACATAACGCTATGTTGCATATCTCGCTGCTTTCTTCCATGCTCTTTGCTCTCCTGATGCCAAATAATTAACACTTTTAATATTAATTCAATGGAATATGGTGTCAATAATATATTTTTTTAAATCTATTAGCAAGTACAAAATACAAGTGCATGACTATATCGTAATTTTCCATGAAGACAAAATTGTTGAAAAAAGTATATAATTTTGTTGCAATGTTTTCATAAACCATGTCCAATATTTGATTGGCAATAACAAAAAAGCCTCATGTTGATGTTGGTCACATTACTGCTAACTAATGTGAGCTAGTCATGCTGTGCGCACTGTGCAGTTCCAAAATAATAACGCAGGCACCAAATAAACTTGAAAATCATGATTTTATCATATTTGTGGTAATAAATCTCAGATTCAAGGTCAATTAGCTACAGGACAATATTTATACAAAAAACAAATAGACCCCCTGCAACACCCCTGTAGTAATAACACTTAACAATTTTACAGACAAAATGAGAAAAAAATATCCAGATAATCACATTGTAGGATTTTTAATGAATTTATTTGCAAATTATGGTGGAAAATAAGTATTTGGTCAATAACTAAAGTTTATCTCAATACTTTGTTATATACCCTTTGTTGGCAGAGGTCAATGACAGAGGTCTAACGTTTTCTGTAAGTCTTCACAAGGTTTTCACACACTGTTGCTGGTATTTTGGCCCATTCCTCCATGCAGATCTCCTCTAGAGCAGTGATGTTGGTGAAGTTAATTTTTTTTTTTTTTTTTTTTTTTTTTTTTTAAATAACACTGAACTCTATCTGAGAAGTAGTTGGTGAACCAGGCGAGGCAGTCATTTGAGAAACCGAGTCTGCCGATAAGAATGTGGTGATTGACAGAGTCTCAATCCTTGGCCAGGTCGATGAAGATGGCTGCACAGTATTGTCTCTTATCGATGGCGGTTATGATATCGTTTAGGACTTTGAGCGTGGCTGACGTGCACCCATTACCAGCTCGGAAACCAGATTGCATAGCGGAGAAGGTACGTTGGGATTAGAAATGGTCAGTGATCTGTTTTGTTAACTTGGCTTTCGAAGACTTTAGAAAGGCAAGGCAGGATAGAAATAGGTATGTAACAGTTTGGGTCTAGAGTGTCTCCCCTTTAGAAGAGGGGGATGACTGCGGCAGCTTTCCAATCTTTGGGGATCTCAGACGATACGAAAGAGAGGTTGAACAGGCTAGTAATAGGGGTTGCAACAATTGCAGCGGATAATTTTAGAGAGGGTCCAGATTGTATAGCCCAGCTGATTTGTAAGGGGTCCAGATTTTGCAGCTCTTTCAGAACATCAGCTATTGGTTACTGACTTCCCTGAAAAGTTGCATATCGCGGGGGCTATTCGATGCTAATGCAGTACGCCACAGGATGTTTTTGTGGTGGTCAAGGGCAGTCAAGTCTGGAGAGAACCAAGGGCTATATCTGTTCTTAGTTTTTTTTTTTTTTATAATAATGGGGCATGCTTTTTTCAGATTGTGAGGAAAGCACGTTTAAAGAACAACCAGGCATCCTCTACTGATGGGATGAGGTCAATATCCTTCCAGGATAACTGGGCCAGGTCGATTAGAAAGGCCTGCTCGCTGAAGTGTTTTAGGGAGCGTTTGACAGTGATGAGGGGTGGTCGTTTGACAATGGACAGATTACGGACGCAGGCAATGAGGCAGTGATCACTGAGATCCTGGTTGAAGACAGCAGAGGTGCATTTAGAGGGCAGGTTGGTCAGGATAATATCTATGAGGGTGCCCGTGTTTACGGATTTAGGATGGTACCTGGTAGGTTCCTTGATTATTTGTGTGAGATTGAGGGCATCTAGCTTAGATTGTAGGACAGCTGGGGTGTTAAGCATATCCCAGTTTAGGTCACCTAACAGTACGAACTCTGAAGATAAATGGGGGGCAATCAATTCACATATGGTGTCCAAGGCACAGCTGGGAGCTGAGAGGGGTCTATAACAAGCGGCAACCGTGAGAGACTTGTTTCTAGAAAGGTGGATTTTTAAAAGTAGAAACTCGAACTGTTTGGGCACAGACCTGGATAGTATGACAGAACTCTGCAGACTATCTCTGCAGTAGATTGCAACTCCGCTTTTTGGGAGTTCTATCTTGGCGGAAAATGTTGTAGTTGGGGATGGAAATGTTTGAAATTTTGTTGGCCTTCCTAAGCCAGGATTCAGACACGGCTAGGACATCAGGGTTGGCGGAGTGTGCTAAAGCAGTGAATAAAACAAACTTAGGGAAGAGGCTTCTGATGTTAACATGCATGAAACCAAAGCTTTTACGGTTACAGAAGTCAACAAATGATAGTGCCTGGGGAATAGGTGTGGTACTGGGGTCTACAGGGCCTGGGTTAAACTCTACATCACCAGAGGAATAGAGGAGGAGTAGGATAAGGTTACGGCTAAAGGCTATAAGAACTGGTCGTCTAGTGCGTTGGGAACAGAGAATAAAAGGAGCAGATTTCTGGGCGTGGCAGAATAGATTCAGGGCATAATGTACAGACAAGGCTATGATAGAATGTGAGTACATTGGAGTAGGTGTTGAGTGACGATGAGAGAGGTTTCGTCTCTGGAGGCACCAGTTAAGCCAGGTGAGGTCTCCGCATGTGTGGGGGGTGGGACAAAAGAGCTAGTTGAGCGGGACTGAGGGCTCTACAGTGAAATAAAACAATAAGAACTAGCCGAGACAGCAGTAGACAAGGCATATTGACATTAGAGAGAGACATAAAGAAATCACAGGTGTTGATCGGGAGAGCTAAGACAACAACGGGTAAATGGCGATGAATGGGCAGAGCGGGTAAGTTAGATACATACAGGACCTGAGTTCGAGGCTGGAGCCGACAGATAAACAAAATGAGGTACCGTGTTATTGAAACAGTCCAGGGGGCATCAACTGTGTAGCCGAGCGATCATAGGGTCCAATGAGCAGCAATAGGTGAGTCAGGGAGACATTCGGTAGGCACTACTACGCTAGGTGAGCGGGAGACACGGCGTTCAGAAAGCTAGCAGGCCGGGGCTAGCAAATGGGTCTTCGGCAACATCGCAACGGAAAAGCCTGTTGAGTCCACATCGGGTGGTTACGTCAGCAGACCAGTCGTGATGGATCGGCGGGGCTCCGTGTCGACAATAAAGGGTCCAGGCCAGTTGGAAAAGAGGTATTGTAGCCCTAGAATTAGCTGGTATATGGGCCTAGTTCGAGGCTAGCTCAAGGCTAACTGGTGCTTGCTTTGGGCCAGAAGCGTTAGCTAACAGTATCCACTCGGTTGTAGCTAGCTAGCTGCGATGATTCTGTGTAATGATCCAGAGCGGCAGGAATCTGGTGATGTGGTAGAGAGAAGCAGTCCGATATGCTCTGGCTTGATATCGCGCTGTGCAGACTGGCAGGTATTGTCCGAGCTAAAGCTGGCTGGTGTCCGAGCTAAAGGTGAAGACCGGTAGCCGTGGCTAACAAAGACTAGTTGCTAGTTAGCTGGCTAGCTCCTGATGGAGGTTCTTGACAGTTTTCTAAAGAAAGATAATCTATCTGAAGAAGAGGAGTCTGTGTTCAGGTCTTTACAACTAGAATTAGAACAGACTTACACGGATCTGGCAAAGGGCGCCTTTGTAAGGTCAAGAGCAAAATGGATTGAAGAGGGGGGAAAAAACACTAGTTCATTTTTGCACTTGAAAAGAGAAACTACAGAAGAAAATCTATAACTGCACTCAACATTAACAATGTTTTATGCAAAGGTCCCATTACAATATCATAATTTGTCGATTCCTTTTATGAAAATCTTTACAGCTCTCAATTTCAGGAAGATGGTTGTGAAAGTTACATTTGCCACATTCAGAATTGTGTCCCTGTAATTGAGGATGATTTCCACTCAGTTTGCGATTCACCTGTTCATCCGCCAATTCCTGGACAGTCTGTGGTGCAACGTGGCATTGGTGGATGGAGCGAGACATGATGTCCCAGATGTGCTCAATTGGATTCAGGTCTGGGGAACGGGCGGGCCAGTCCATAGCATCAATGCCTTCCTCTTGCAGGAACTGGTGACACACTCCAGCCACATGCGGTCTAGCATTGTCTTGCATTAGGAGGAACCCAGGGCCAACCGCACCAGCATATGGTCTCACAAGGGGTCTGAGTATCTCATCTCGGTACCTAATGGCAGTCAGGCTACCTCTGGCGAGCACATGGAGGGCTGCTCTCCTCCTGCTCCTCCTTGCACAAAGGCGGAGGTAGCGGTCCTGCTGCTGGGTTGTTGCCCTCCTACGGCCTCCTCCACGTCTCATGATGTACTGGCCTGTCTCCTGGTAGCGCCTCCATGCTCTGGACACTACGCTGACAGACACAGGAAACCTTCTTGCCACAGCTCGCATTGATGTTCCATCCTGGATGAGCTGCACTACCTGAGCCACTTGTGTGGGTTGTAGACTCCGTCTCATGCTACCACTAGAGTGAAAGCACCGCCAGCATTGGGGCGGCAGGGTAGCCTAGTGGTTAGAGTGTTGGACTAGTAACCGGAAGGTTGTGAGTTCAAACCCCCGAGCTGACAAGGTACAAATCTGTCGTTCTGCCCCTGAACAGGCAGTTAACCCACTGTTCCCAGGCCGTCATTGAAAATAAGAATTTGTTCTTAACTGACTTGCCTGGTTAAATAAAGGTTAAATAAAAAATAAAAAAAAATAAAAAAAAATTTGAAAAGTGACCAAAACATCAGCCAGGAAGCATAGGAACTGAGAAGTGGTCTGTGGTCACCACCTGCAGAATCACTCCTTTATTGGGGGTGTCTTGCTAATTGCCTATAATTTCCACCTGTTGTCTATTCCATTTGCACAACAGCATGTGAAATTTATTGTCAATCAGTGTTGCTTCCTAAGTGGACAGTTTGATTTCACAGAAGTGTGATTGACTTGGAGTTACATTGTGTTGTTTAAGTGTTCCCTTTAATTTTTTGAGCAGTGTATAAGACAAATTCTTCATTCACAAAACCAACTTACACCAAGAGGAAAGTTTTTCTGGAACATGCTTATTCCTGACATTGTCTGGAAAAATGCATGGTTAAGACCTTACAAATACTGTATACCAAACAAAGTTAAGGAAGTGCACTTCAACATTTTGCATAAGATATATCCATGTAATTCTATGATTTCCAAATTTGTGGCTATTGATGATATCTGCGTTTTCTGTGAAAAAGAAGGTGAGAATCTGTCTCACTTGTTCTTTGAATGTAAATTTCTGTCCGAATTTTGGGAAAAGCTTGCTTAAGTACTTATTTACCATTATGAACACTGCCTATAATTTTAACATGAAATATATAATATGTTACTATTGCAATGATAACAAAACCACTGAAATTATTGTTAATTTTTTCTGATTGAATTTAATTATCTTATTAAAACACTAACCCTAGTGAATAACAAAAATAATAACATCTTCATGAATTATTATAATAAGATATTTTCAGAGTAAATATAATTGCACCTAAATTGTTTCTTTTTTGTATTTTATTTTTATTGATATTTTTTCTATGTTTGAGCATTGTTAATACCTGTGTTTGGTTTGCTAGACATGTTGGATGTACAGTGCCTTTCGAAAGTATTCGGCCCCCTTGAACTTTGCGACCTTTTGCCACATTTCAGGCTTCAAACATAAAGATATAAAACTGTATTTTTTTTGTGAAGAATCAACAACAAGTGGGACACAATCATGAAGTGGAATGACATTTATTGGATATTTCAAACTTTTTTAACAAATCAAAAACTGAAAAATTGGGCGTGCAAAATTATACAGCCCCCTTAAGTTAATACTTTGTAATGCCACCTTTTGCTGCGATTACAGCTGTAAGTCGCTTGGGGTATGTCTCTATCAGTTTTGCACATCGAGAGACTGAATTTTTTCCCATTCCTCCTTGCAAAACAGCTCGAGCTCAGTGAGGTTGGATGGAGAGCATTTGTGAACAGCAGTTTTCAGTTCTTTCCACAGATTCTCGATTGGATTCAGGTCTGGACTTTGACTTGGCCATTCTAACACCTGGATATGTTTATTTTTGAACCATTCCATTGTAGATTTTGCTTTATGTTTTGGATCATTGTCTTGTTGGAAGACAAATCTCCGTCCCAGTCTCAGGTCTTTTGCAGACTCCATCAGGTTTTCTTCCAGAATGGTCCTGTATTTGGCTCCATCCATCTTCCCATCAATTTTAACCATCTTCCCTGTCCCTGCTGAAGAAAAGCAGGCCCAAACCATGATGCTGCCACCACCATGTTTGACAGTGTGTTCAGGGTGATGAGCTGTGTTGCTTTTACGCCAAACATTACGTTTTGCATTGTTGCCAAAAAGTTCAATTTTGGTTTCATCTGACCAGAGCACTTTCTTCCACATGTTTGGTGTGTCTCCCAGGTGGCTTGTGGCAAACTTTAAACAACACTTTTTATGGATATCTTTAAGAAATGGCTTTCTTCTTGCCACTCTTCCATAAAGGCCAGATTTGTGCAATATACGACTGATTGTTGTCCTATGGACAGAGTCTCCCACCTCAGCTGTAGATCTCTGCAGTTCATCCAGAGTGATCATGGGCCTCTTGGCTGCATCTCTGATCAGTCTTCTCCTTGTATGAGCTGAAAGTTTAGAGGGACGGCCAGGTCTTGGTAGATTTGCAGTGGTCTGATACTCCTTCCATTTCAATATTATCGCTTGCACAGTGCTCCTTGGGATGTTTAAAGCTTGGGAAATCTTTTGTATCCAAATCCGGCTTTAAACTTCTTCACACCAGTATCTCGGTGTTGTGCGGGTGAGTGAGGACCCAAAAGCGGTTTAACAACAACAGAGTCTTTTAATGTAAACACAGGGAAGACATAGATCCTCTTCAGATGTAGATAATGGAAAAATAGGCAACCCGCAGAGAGGGCGACAAATGAAACAAAAAGTCCTGATAATTACAAAAGAGCCCCCTTCTTAGCAGCAGAGGAGAATAGCTGGGTTAGCGGCGACAGGCTGCAGGTCTCTCTGGGTAGGCGCGGGTCGTAGAGGAACAGTGGTACCTGATCTCACGTAGCATCAGATGAACTGGACACAGTACAAACGACAAGACAGTTAGCTGAGTACAGGATGCACTTGCCAGGCGGATTCCGACAGGACGGGACAGGACAAGGGTGAAGCAAACGAGACGATAGTTTGTTTCTGGCATGAGAAACACAAACGAGAATCTGACAAAGAAAGAAGCAGGAACAGAGAGAGAAATAGAGACCTAATCAGAGGGAAAAAGGGAACAGGTGGGAAGAGGGTGAACGAGGTAGTTAGAGGAGATGAGGAACAGCTGGAGGAGGAGAGAAAGAGAAGGTAACCTAATACGACCAGCAGAGGGAGACAGAGTGAAGAGAAAGAACAGGAACAAGACATAACATGACAAGACATGACAGTACCCCCAACTCAACGAGCGCCCCCTGGCGCACTCGAGGAGGAAACCTGGCGGCAACGGAGGAAATCATCGATCAGCGAACGGTCCAGCACGTCCCGAGAGGGAACCCAACTCCTTTCCTCAGGACCGTACCCCTCCCAATCCACTAGGAACTGATGACCACGGCCCCGAGGACGCATGTCCAAAATCTTACGGACCCTGTAGATCGGTGCGCCTTCGACAAGGATGGGGGGGGGGGGAAGGACGAGCGGGGGCGCGAAGAACGGGTTTAACACAAGAGACATGGAAGACCGGGTGGACGCGACGAAGATATCGCGGGAGAAGAAGTCGCACCGCGACAGGATTAATGATCTGAGCAATACGGAACGGACCAATGAACCGCGGGGTCAACTTGCGAGAAGCTGTCTTAAGGGGAAGGTTTTGAGTGGAGAGCCATACTCTCTGACCGCGACAATATCTAGGACTCTTAGTTCTACGCTTATTAGCGGCTCTCACAGTCTGCGCCCTATAACGGCAAAGTGCAGACCTGACCCCCTTCCAGGTGCGCTCACAACGTTGGACAAAAGCCTGAGCGGAGGGGACGCAGGACTCGGCGAGCTGAGACGAGAACAGCGGAGGTTGGTACCCGAGGCTACTCTGAAAAGGAGATAGACCGGTCGCAGACGAAGGAAGCGAGTTGTGGGCGTATTCTGCCCAGGGGAGCTGTTCTGACCAAGACGCAGGGTTACGAAAAGAAAGGCTGCGTAAGATGCGACCAACAGTCTGATTGGCCCGTTCGGCTTGACCGTTAGACTGAGGGTGGAAGCCGGACGAGAGACTGACGGAAGCCCCAATCAAACGGCAAAACTCCCTCCAAAATTGAGACGTGAACTGCGGGCCCCTGTCCGAAACGACGTCTGACGGAAGGCCATGAATTCTGAAAACATTCTCGATGATGATTTGTGCCGTTTCTTTAGCAGAAGGGAGCTTAGCGAGGGGAATAAAATGAGCCGCCTTAGAGAACCTATCGACAACCGTAAGAATAACTGTCTTCCCCGCTGACGAAGGCAGTCCGGTGATAAAATCTAAGGCGATGTGAGACCACGGTCGAGAGGGAATGGGAAGCGGTCTGAGACAGCCGGCAGGAGGGGAGTTCCCGGACTTAGTCTGCGCGCAGACCGAACAAGCAGCCACGAAACGACGCGTGTCACGTTCCCGAGTGGGCCACCAAAAACGCTGACGAATGGAAGCAAGCGTACCCCGAATGCCGGGGTGGCCGGCTAACTTGGCAGAGTGAGCCCACTGAAGAACGGCCAGACGAGTAGGAACGGGAACGAAAAGAAGGTTCCTAGGGCAAGCGCGCGGCGACGGAGTGTGAGTGAGTGCTCGCTTTACCTGCCTCTCAATTCCCCAGACAGTCAACCCGACAACACGCCCCTCAGGGAGAATCCCCTCGGGGTCGGTGGAGACTACTGAAGAACTGAAGAGACGAGATAAAGCATCAGGCTTGGTGTTCTTAGAGCCCGGTCGATAAGAAATTACGAACTCGAAACGAGCGAAAAACAGAGCCCAACGAGCCTGACGCGCATTAAGTCGTTTGGCAGAACGGATGTACTCAAGGTTCCTATGGTCAGTCCAAACGACAAAAGGAACGGTCGCCCCCTCCAACCACTGTCGCCATTCGCCTAGGGCTAAGCGGATGGCGAGCAGTTCGCGGTTTCCCACATCATAGTTACGTTCCCACGGCGACAGGCGATGAGAAAAGTATGTGCAAGGGTGGACCTTGTTGTCAGAGAGGGAGCGCTGAGAAAGAATGGCTCCCACGCCCACCTCTGACGCGTCAACCTCGACAACGAACTGTCTAGAGATGTCAGGTGTAACAAGGATAGGTGCGGATGTAAAACGATTCTTGAGAAGATCAAAAGCTCCCTGGGCGGAAACGGACCACTTAAAGCACGTCTTGACAGAAGTAAGGGCTGTGAGGGGAGCTGCCACCTGACTGAAATTACGGATGAAACGACGATAGAAATTCGCGAAGCCGAGAAAGCGCTGCAGCTCGACGCGTGATTTAGGAACGGGCCAATTAATGACAGCTTGGACCTTAGCGGGATCCATCTTAATGCCTTCAGCGGAAATAACAGAACCGAGAAATGTGACGGAGGAGGCATGAAAAGTGCACTTCTCAGCCTTCACATAAAGACAATTCTCTAAAAGGCGCTGGAGGACGCGTCGAACGTGCTGAACATGAATCTGGAGTGACGGTGAAAAAATCAGGATATCGTCAATGTAAACGAAAACAAAGATGTTCAGCATGTCTCTCAGGACGTCATTTACTAATGCCTGAAAGACAGCTGGAGCGTTTACGAGGCCGAAAGGAAGAACCCGGTATTCAAAGTGCCCTAACGGAGTGTTAAACACCGTTTTCCACTCGTCCCCCTCCCTGATGCGCACGAGATGGTAAGCGTTACGAAGGTCCAACTTAGTGAAAAACCTGGCTCCCTGCAGGATCTCGAAGGCTGAAGACATAAGAGGGAGCGGATAACGATTCTTAACTGTTATGTCATTCAGCCCTCGATAATCTATGCAGGGGCGCAGGGACCCGTCTTTCTTCTGAACAAAAAAAACCCCCGCTCCGGCGGGAGAGGAGGAGGGGACTATGGTACCGGCGTCGAGAGCTACAGACAAATAATCTTCGAGAGCCTTACGTTCGGGAGCCGACAGAGAGTATAGTCTACCCCGGGGGGGAGTGGTTCCCGGAAGGAGATCAATACTACAATCATACGACCGGTGCGGAGGAAGAGAGGTGGCCCTGGACCGGCTGAACACCGTGCGCAGATCGTGATATTCCTCCGGCACCCCCGTCAAATCACCAGGCTCCTCCTGTGAAGAAGAGACAGAGGAAACAGGAGGGATAGCAGACATTAAACATTTCACATGACAAGAGACGTTCCAGGAGAGGATAGAATTACTAGACCAATTAATAGAAGGATTATGACGAACTAGCCAGGGATGGCCCAAAACAACAGGTGTAAAAGGTGAACGAAAAATTAAAAAATAAATGGTTTCGCTATGATTACCAGAGACAGTGAGGGTTAAAGGTAGCGTTTCACGCTGAATCCTGGGGAGAGAACTACCATCCAAAGCGAACAAGGCCGTGGGATCCCTTAACTGTCTGAGAGGAATGTCATGTTCCCGAGCCCAGGTCTCGTCCATAAAACAGCCCTCCGCCCCAGAGTCTATCAAGGCACTGCAGGAAGCTGACGAACCGGTCCAGCGGAGATGGACCAAAAAGGTAGTGCAGGATCTTGAAGGAGAGACCAGAGTTGTAGCGCTCACCAGTAGCCCTCCTCTTACTGATGAGCTCTGGCTTTTACTGGGCATGAAGTGACAAAATGACCAGCGGAACCGCAATAGAGACAGAGGCGGTTGGTGATTCTCCGTTCCTTCTCCTTAGCCGAGATGCGGATACCCCCCAGCTGCATAGGCTCAGAACCCGAGATGGTAGTGATGCGGAGAGGGGGGCAACGGAGAACGCGAGCTCCTTTCCACGAGCTCGGCGACGAAGATCAAACCGTCGCTTTATGCGAATAGCGAGTTCAATCAAGGAATCCACGCTGGAAGGAACCTCCCGGGAGAGAATCTCATCCTTAACCTCCGCACGGAAACCCTCCAGAAAACGGGCGAGCAAAGCCGGCTCGTTCCAGTCACTGGAGGCAGCAAGAGTGCAAAACTCAATAGAGTAATCTGTTATGGATCGATTACCTTGACATAGGGAAGACAGGGACCTGGAAGCTTCTTCCCCAAAACCAGAACGGTCAAAAACCCGTATCATCTCCTCCTTAAAGTCCTGATACTGGTTAGTACACTCAGCCTTCGCCTCCCAGATTGCCGTGCCCCACTCACGAGCCCGTCCAGTAAGGAGAGATATGACGTAGGCGATACGAGCTGTGCTCCTGGAGTAAGTGTTGGGCTGGAGAGAAAACACAACATCACACTGAGTGAGGAACGAGCGGCATTCAGTGGGCTCCCCAGAGTAACACGGCGAGTTATTGATTCTGGGCTCCGGAGATTCGGAAGCCCTGGAAGTGGCCGGTGGATCGAGGCGGAGATGGTGAATCGGTCTTGTGAGGTCGGAGACTTGGGCGGCCAGGGTCTCAACGGCATGTCGAGCAGCAGACAATTCCTCCTCGTGTCTGCCTAGCATCGCTCCCTGGATCTCGACGGCTGAGTGGAAAGGATCCGGAGTCGCTGGGTCCATCTTGGTTCAGATTCTTCTGTTGTGCGGGTGAGTGAGGACCCAAAAGCGGTTTAACAACAACAGAGTCTTTTAATGTAAACACAGGGAAGACATAGATCCTCTTCAGATGTAGATAATGGAAAAATAGGCAACCCGCAGAGAGGGCGACAAATGAAACAAAAAGTCCTTCTGATAATTACAAAAAGAGCCCCCTTCTTAGCAGCAGAGGAGAATAGCTGGGTTAGCGGCGACAGGCTGCAGGTCTCTCTGGGTAGGCGCAGGTCGTAAAGGAACAGTGGTACCTGATCTCACGTAGCATCAGATGAACTGGACACAGTACAAACGACAAGACAGTTAGCTGAGTACAGGATGCACTTGCCAGGCGGATTCCGACAGGACGGGACAGGACAAGGGTGAAGCAAACGAGACGATAGTTTGTTTCTGGCATGAGAAACACAAACGAGAATCTGACAAAGAAAGAAGCAGGAACAGAGAGAAATAGAGACCTAATCAGAGGGAAAAAGGGAACAGGTGGGAAGAGGGTGAACGAGGTAGTTAGAGGAGATGAGGAACAGCTGGAGGAGGAGAGAAAGAGAAGGTAACCTAATACGACCAGCAGAGGGAGACAGAGTGAAGAGAAAGAACAGGAACAAGACATAACATGACGAGACATGACACTCGGACCTGCCTGGTGTGTTCCTTGTTCTTCATGATGCTCTCTGCGCTTTTAACGGACCTCTGAGACTATCACAGTGCAGGTGCATTTATACGGAGACTTGATTACACACAGGTGGATTGTATTTATCATCATTAGTCATTTAGGTCAACATTGGATCATTCAGAGATCCTCACTGAACTTCTGGAGAGAGTTTGCTGCTCTGAAAGTAAAGGGGCTGAATAATTTTGCTCGCCCAATTTTTCAGTTTTTGATTTCTTAAAAAAGTTTGAAATATCCAATAAATGTCGTTCCACTTCATGATTGTGTCCCACTTGTTGTTGATTCTTCACAAAAAAATACAGTTTTATATCTTTATGTTTGAAGCCTGAAATGTGGCAAAAGGTCGCAAAGTTCAAGGGGGCCGAATACTTTCTCAAGGCACTGTAAGTTCATTTTTGTATTATGAATAAAATACATTTATTTAAAAAATATATATATAATAATAATAATTTAAATTAAAAAAAAAAAGGGTTCCAGTTAATTAAGGAATAAAAATAGAATATTAGTACCACATTGGGTGAGGCAGGTTGCAGGAAAGTATATTTAGTTCGTAGATAGATAGAAAGTGAGATTAAAATATATTTAAAAAAACAACTATTTACACGGGATAAGGCACGGGATAAGACAAAGACAAAAACACGTCCGGCTGCTACGCCATCTTGGAATGATAGATTGGCAGGCTTTCTCTTTGTATTCAGCTAGTAAAAGGCTACATTTGGTTATTTTATTTAGAAATCTTTGTAATATAATCTAGCAATGTCATTAATCTAGCAAAGTCATTACTCTATTCTTTAGAATTACATTAACTGCATTCACTTTTGTTTCTAAAGTATGTCATTTTGGGCAGATTTTTGTTTTAAATAGATATTGCGCTGGTTCAATTATGTATTTAAACCCTGGAATGCTGATGCTATGTATTGGCCATTGAGAGGCTTTGAAGTCGACCATATTGGCACTCCCCAATAGGAGCAGTTCTCCATAGGAATGAATGGAATTCTACATTATTTCAATTAAATATTTCAAGGAGAAAATGACTTATTTGTAGTTGTTGTAGTGGGGATAGTAACATTAGCCATCTCAAAAAAATTATGCTTTAAGGAAAACTATGCAATATACTTTTTTATTTTTATGTTTAGCTCACAAAAGTATGCATTAAGGTATCTGTAATAAAATAAATGTGGCAAAAATGAATGTAGAAAATAATACATGAATGTACAGTCGTATGAAAAAGTTTGGGCACCCCTCTGAGGCTGCATAATAATTTACTCTGTCGTCACAGAAAATGATCACAGTGGCATGCCATTCATTTTCTAATAAAAGATTTTTAGTGTAGCAATATTAAGTTGTATGAAATTAAATGAGATGTGAAAAATAGGCTATGCAAAAATGTGGGCACCCTTGTCATTCTGTTGATTTGAATACCTGTAACTACTTAGCACTGATTAATTGGAACACACAATTGATTTGGTGAGCTCATTAAGACTTGAACTTCATAGACAAGTGTATCCAATCATGAGAAAAGGTATTTAAGGTGGCCAATTGCAAGTTGTTCTCTTTGACTCTCCTCTGAAGAGTGGCAACATGGGGGCCTCAAAACAACTCTCAAATTACCTGAAAACAAAGATTGTTCAACATTATGGTTTAGAGGAAGGCTACAAAAAAGCTATCAGTGTCCACTGCGAGGAACATAGTGAGGAAATGGAAGACCACAGGCACAGTTCTTGTTAAGGCCAGAAGTGGCAGGCCAAGTAAAATATCGGAGAGGCAAAGGCGAAGAATGGTGAGAACGGTCAAGAACAGTCCACAGACCACCTCCAAAGACCTACAACATCATCTTGCTGCAGATGGTGTCACTGCATCGTTTAACAATTCAGCGCACTTTGCACAAGGAGAAGCTGTATGGGAGAGTGATGCGGAAGAAGCCTTTTCTGCACACACGCCACAAACAGAGTCGCTTGAGGTATGCAAACGCACATTTGGACAAGCCAGCTTCATTTTGGAATAAGGTGCTGTGGACTGATGAAACAAAGATTGAGTTATCTGGTCATAACAAGGGACGTTATGCATGGCGGCAAAAGAACACAGCGTTCCAAGAAAAACACTTGCTACCCACAGTAGAATTTGGTGGGGGTTCCATCATGCTGTGGGGCTGTGTGGCCAGTGCCGGTACTGGGAATCTTGCTAAAGTTGAGGGTCGCATGGATTCCACTCAATATCAGCAGATTCTTGGGAATAATGTTGACGAATCAGTCACAAAGTTGAAGTTATGCCGGGGCTGGATATTTCAACAAGACAACGACCCAAAACACTGCTCAAAATTTACCCGGGCATTTATGCAGAGGAACAAGTACAATGTTCTGGAATGGCCATCCCAGTCCCCAGACCTGAATACCATTGAGAATCTGTGGGATGATTTGAAGCGGGCTGTCCATGCTCGGCAACCATCAAACCTAACTGAACTGGAGAAGTTTTGTAAGGAGGAATGGTCCAAAATACCTTCATCCAGAATCCAGACACTCAGAGGCTATGGGAAGCGTCTAGAGGCTGTATTTTTAGCAAAATGAGGCTCTACTAAATATTGATGTGATTTTTCTATTGGGGTGCCCAAATTTATGCACCTGTCTAATTTTGTTTTGATGCATATTGCACATTTTCTGTTAATCCAATAAACCTAATTTCACTACTAAAATATTACTGTGTCCATCACTTATTTGATATATCAAAATGAAATTGCTGATCCAAACACCCAATTATTTATAAATGGAAATCATGGAAATTGTCAGGGGTGCCCAAACTTTTTCATACGACTGTATATAGCTCAGGATTTCCGTAAACCAGTAATAGCCGGCTTTTGGACAATTTAAATACATGTCAAAATATAATTGGCACTAGTCAATTGCCGAAGAAAAAAAAAAAATCCTAATCCCATAAAGCTTTTTAGCCTATTCGTTGATGGAAATACCAGTTGATGTAAATACATTTGATCCATCATGGTTTGGTCTCCTGAGTGGCGCAGCGGTCTAAGGCACTGCATCTCAGAGCAAGGGCTGTCACTACTGGTTCGAATCCAGGCTGAATCACATCCGGCTGTGATTGGTAGTCCCATAGGGCGGTGCACAATTGTCCCAGTGTCGTCCAGATTTGGTTGGGGTAGATGTCATTGTAAATAATAATTTGTTCTTAACTGACATGCCTAGTTAAATAAAGGTTAAATACAATTTAAAAATGCTAATTGCTCTATGGGTTAATTTGCATAATTTTGTTAAATTAAATGTGTATATTCGTTATTTATCTCACGCACAGCATACAGATACAGAGCATTTAGGCAGAAAATCTGTCAGACAGCGCTTTTATAAGCCCAATCATTGCGCAACAATTCTAAATGCAATCGTGTGTTTAAAAATGTCTTTTTTTTCTCAACTGGTAATTGAAGCATACTTCCTATTCTCCATTCATATGCATATGTGCGTCACATACCACTTTGCAATGAGCTGGAGGCAGTATGCATTTTGAGGACATATAGCCCTTAATTGTTTGAAACAGGAACATTTTACTACATATTATGAGGCATGTTTTACCTTGCTTCAAAGTAGCCTAGGCAAAATCCGTCCATATCCGTGGAGGCAATTATTTTATAAAGACTTCCACATGCCATTGAAACCAGTAGCTTATTTATCTCATGTTCTATGGTTTTCAACTTTCTTTGATTGTCCGGTAGCCAAATGGACATTCACGCGTAGCCTACTGCCTTGTGCGCATTGCTGCGCTAATAATGTTAAGAAATAAAAGTTTATCAACATTTTAAGCTAAAGGTTCTGATCTGTTACATCAGACTCATTGCTTTAAAAAAAAATGTATATAGCCTAGGCCTACTGGTTGTATGAATTTTGGATCTATTGTCGCACAACTGTACAAGAGTCTGTTTGGGCTATTTATTTTTTGACAAGCTGACTAATAGAATAGGTCAACTTTTCTACTATGGGGGATAGTAGATTGACATAGGCTCATAGGCGGCGTGCCCATAAAGCTAGGGGAAGCTATGCTTTCCCTCAGTAAATTGAATTAAATTGCCAAAATGATATAGCCTAATTAGCTTACTCCTGTCAATACAGAAATAAATACAAATCATTCAAAAAATGCTACCAAATCATTATTTGGCCAGAGAGGATCATAAGCTTCCCCTAGCCTTAAAATAATATTTTTTATTTTTATTTTTTTAAATCACATTGCCTACAGTCGGAGGGAAAGGCTGCACACACTGCAAATACCAAATAGATGATTGTTGAGTTGCGACTGTCTGTGAAAAGAGGCCCAGCCAGGCATATCACAATATTTCAAAATTAAATTGTGGAAAAACATAGTTTGGAAAGAAAATTGCTATTGCTGTAAAGAGAAAACAATGAAAAGACTAATCTGTCTTTTAGTTATCAAAATTGGCAATTGAGCGAACAATAGTCTATCTTATTGGCACCAGAGGAGAGTATCGGTCATATCCCTAGTGAGTGCACACTGTACATATTCACTCTTTATCATTGTTGGGTCAATGCCACTTAAAAGTTAGTTTTTTGGACAGTAATTTACTAGTGATTTTGCTGTTCTTTACTCTTCTTTATTGTATACAGCATCCAAAATATGTTTTACAATGGTGGGGGAGTGCTACGATGGAGGTGAGGTGGCATCAAAACAGAGCCTAGTGTATATATAAATCAAGAATGCTAGGTGTTTATTTTTATTTTTTACATTTTCCTTTTGCAGACTATCAACAGTAGCCACTAGCCAGCCTATTGTTAGTATGTTCACCATTTAACTTTTGTGAATCAATTTCCCTTAAATGAATAAGCTCAGTGAGTGGATTGATGAGCGCTTCTTTTTACTCTGGACAGCTTGCGTGTGCTGTGTGAACGCGCCAATTTATGTACTGCTCCGTTGCTCGAGAAGTTGTGACTCGTGAGGAGCGCGGTTGAATGAACAGCCAATCATATTGTTCAAATACAAAAAGCCTGATTTTTGGTGTGGTCTTTCACCATTTTGGAGGGGATCAACAGCGGGAAAGCATTGATTCACTCATGACTCGCTGTCCCCAGGGGCGGTGGTACATGCTGATTGAAGAGGTGGGCCAGGTGTACCAGTCTGTAGCCCCCATCCCCCTCTGGTTCCGCTACCTGATCACCTACCAGGAGGTGGATGGCAACACTGGCCTCACCCTGGGAGTCCTGCTGGCTCTGGTCTACTTCATACTCAAGGTGGCTGACCTACAACTGTACCACATATCATGGATCAAATATGGATGCTTCAAAATGGCTAATTTAGTAGAGGAAATTCTTTGTTATTTACACCTTTTGTTTAAATGTACTAAACTCTTACTTTTTCAATTCAGCTTTTAGGATTGTATGGACAGTGGGGGTCTTTCCAGAAAACTGTGAGGCTATTTCTCAGTGGCGAGGTACAGTACTTTAAATAGATCAACATGTGAAAAATGTTCTTAGTGGTGGTATGTGGGTTGCCTGACAAGTGACTACTTGTCTTGAACATGCTGAAAAGCTTGTTCATGTATAGATCATGTCAGTATAATGTGGACCCTTGTAAGTAGTTTGGATCTGTGTTGTTTGTTGACTGTGTGGGATGGTAACATGTGTTGTTGTTCCTCCTCAGCACACGGGGGCAGCAGCCACCAGGAGCCAGTGCAGTGAGGCTGGGGACATCTGTCCTATCTGTCAGGCAGAATACAGGAACCCTCGAGCCCTCCTGTGTCAGGTAAGATACACCACCACATTAATAGAGAAAAAACATCGCAGACTTTTTTGAACTTGTACCTTTTTACTCTTTAACCAGTTACCAGGCACTAGAAACCTGATATCTGAGGCTACACACACATACAGTACTGCCTGTGTGTGCTTTATTGTAGCATGGTTTGATTGAGGATGCTTGTTTATTTTCTCTCTCTCAATAACAGCATATTTTCTGTGACGAGTGCATTGCTCTGTGGTTTAACCGGGAGAAGACGTGTCCACTCTGTCGCACGGCCATCACAGACAAGGTCCACAAGTGGAGGGACGGGGCCACCACACCTTACCTCCAGATCTACTGACCGAAAGAGATGATGGAAAGTGGAGAGCCTATGACTTATGGACACTGTTTGCGATGTGTGAATGACAGTTGTATTGACCGCAATACTCCACTCCTCATTGGCTTGTGAAGCTGATGACCATGCTGTTCCTCCATTCATTAAGGGCTGTGCCCACTACTTGCCAACGTCAGTAAGGTCACATAAAATGTGTGATTGGGATGCATTCAGCACCGTGGCATGTTACTGCAACTCCCTCTCCAACCATCTCTTTTCTACACAACTAACTGACTGACTGAAGTTGGTTCTCTCTCTGCATGGCCCCTTTTGCTGTTTTTAGTTGATTTGATTTTCAAACATGTATCTTTTCTTATCATGATCTGATTTAATCATGTTTTGTTTTGACGGCCAGCCTAGAAGAACAGAACAGACAGCCTCTGTCTTTATTAGACAGAGCTGTCAGGGAATAGCCTGATCCCAGATCAGTTTGTGCTGTTTTGCCAACTCCTACCTTTATTGTCAATGTCACGACAATGACCATAGAGGGCGGCAAGACAACACAAACAGATCTGGCACCAGGCTAGTCAGGGAATACCTGGAGGTTCCTTCTACCGGTAAATAGGGGTGGGGTAAGGGATATTTAAATGATAGTAGTATTTTAATCAGATGTATTATGTCACTCCCTTCAAAGTTAGAACAAATGTGGATCACACGTGTTATGTTTTGTGGTTGGTAGATACCCAGTCTTTCAAACACTTCTCTCTTTGAGTTGCAAAGGTTCCAACATGTTGCAAAGGGATTCCATTCTGTGTCTGAGAGGCAGTCTGGATAGACCGAGGTGGTTAAAGAACTAAATGTACTCTCCTCATTGGGAAGCAATTACAAACACAAAGGTTGATGATATTTAAAAGTTATTCATTTGGGGGGCTTCTTATTTTCAGATTAAGTCTGATATCTCTGCTTTTTAAGATTTGTTTTCCAGATGACAAATATGCAACACAACTGATTGTTGTGAGATTGGTTTGATCCATAAATTATTTTTCTAAAGTGATGATGATGGTTGCATTCTTCCACTCTGGTTTTTAAAAGGATGTATCTATTTTACTACCATATTTCATTATGTAGTGAAACCATTTCATGTTTTTCATCCATAAAGTCTTTCCATCAACAAATTAAATAAAATATGAAATGCTTTTTTATTATTTCCTACTAATAATTGGCCCTGAGCATTTACACTAATTATATAATACATTAACCTGTTTAAGCTTATGAACCAACTTTGTTTTTCAGTTATTTACATCCTATTTGTCTTTAGAATGAAGAGTGCAGAGGTCTTAGGGACACACAGAAAAGCATAAATCTATCCTCTTCCTACCATCCATTGGCTGTTCTTAGTATTAACTATTGTTCCATTTGGACTGTCATATAAGTGGACTGGAGGCATATAGTTGGGCGAGTCCATATCTATACAGGTGAAGGAGACCACAGTGAGTGTCAGCTAAGTTTGGATGTTCTCAAACACAACCATGTTTTCTAAGCTCTCAGAGGCACTGCAGTCAATGGCTGTTTGAGAGCATCAATACTGTGATGTATGATGGGAAAATTGTGACCGACTGTTCTACAAATAATATTGACTAGTTATTTGGGTGCAAGATGATTCGTAGTCAGGGATTTGCAGTCAGTCTCAACTCACCTCTAAAGTTGGCTGCAATGTCGAACGCGCCCAGTAACTTGGATCAGGGCAACCAAGGGCTCTATCAGAGGTTATGGACATACTGACAAGATACATGTCTCTAAGCAATAGCCGTGGGGAGTAGCGGTGCTGAGGGGGCTGCAGCACCAAATATTTTCACTGGACCGATATAGACCTCTGCAGCGCATTAATGGAGATGGTAAATGCTGCATATCCGTTTACATTTCTAACGAGCAATCTGTAACGCTTCAGAAATACAGATTGAATTGAGCCCCTAGTCAGTACAAAGTAAACAATCAAATATTATTTTAGCCGCCTCCCGAGTGGCGCAGTGGTCTAAGGCTGTGCCATTAGAGATTCTGGGTTCAGCCTCTGTCGCAGCCGGCCGCAACCAGGAGACCCATGGGGCGGCGCACAATTGGCCCAGCGTCGTCCGGGTTAGTGGAGGGTTTGGCCGGCATGTCCCATGGCGCACTAGTGGCACCTGTGGCGGGCCGGGCGCATTGCACGGTAACACGGTCGCCAAGTGCATGGTGTTTCCTCCGACACATCGGTGCGGCTGGCATCCGGGTTAAGTGGGCATTGTGTCAAGAAGCAGTGCAGCTTGGTTGGGTTGTGTTTCCTTCACCTCTCCGGAGTCCGTACGGGACTGGCAGCGATGAGACAAGACTAACTACCAATTGGATAACATGAAAAAGGAGTACAAATATATTTTATATTTTAGCCAGCCACCACAGCAGGAATAACACATTAAAGAATCGATCATGTCACCAGAATACTACCCTCGATATTTATTGGAAAAGATCATCAAGATCGCCGTTCACTTTCACCATCCTGTGAAATTAATCATATTTTTTTTCTTCATCTGTAGCCTAATAAACTGCATGGTTTCCCGAGTCATAGTGGGAGGACCATACACCGTGTCATCCCGACTCGCAGTTAACTTCGATATGGTTACTATATCAGTTGCGCATAATTAATTTTACAGACACAAAAATATTTAGAATTTTCAGTTTTTGTGGCATTTTGTCCAACTGTAACAAACTACCTGTTTGATTCACAGCTGTCCTGTTTTTTTTATGTGGCATGACTTTCTTTTACCTGCATAAAAACTGGATGGAAACGTGGTTACTGTTACCTCAAGTCATTGTCTTCTGGACATTCCTGGCAACCGTTATGAGAGTTGACCAGTAACTTTGCATAATCATTCCAGGTTGCACTATAATCACTCTCACAGGCTTCAAATCAGCAACACATTTTATTTTGTTCTCATCCATCCACTTACATTATATTACAAAATCAACATCCCAGGTCATGGAATAAATACAGGGATGAAATAGACTCAGATTAAATGTTTGCAGCAGTCTTCTAATGAGTTGATTAATCAAGGTATGTTCATTTGTATACTTTTCAAAGGCCCTCAAGCTACAAACCACTTGAAATGAATCCCACTCAGATCATTTCGATCATTTTAGTATTTAACAGGTTAGAGGAGCATCATTTAGAGACTACACTACAAGAAAGAAACACATGGTCCAATTATCTTCCTGTCTCAATAGCATTCCATACACATCTGCAATTATTTTAAAATCTCTCTCTCACACACACACACACACACACACACACACACACACACACACACCATATTTCCAACACTCGACAGGCATCTTAAAGTTCAAGTTCAGAATTAAAAGAACCAGGTAAAAGTTATCAAAAAGTTACTTTCTGAACATGTCCATAGCACAATATAATTCTATTGTAGTACAATAAATATACTAAAACATTTAGGACATTGTAGTTTGGAATAAAGAATTAACTGCTGCATTTGAGGTTTCTCAAGAGAGATATTCATATGATAACCATATGCACATATCTACAAATAAATAAAAGGAACAAAATAAAGTCATTTACAAAAGATCCATGCGCGACAAACATACAATTGACTATGCAATAAATACATTTTTTGCATAGTGGAACTGATGCAGTAAGGGAAAAAAAATAATTCACCATAGAAGTTGTTGATTGTTAAAAATGTATTCAAAGCTAAGCCATGGTCACTATGGAAGTTGCTCTGAAGCACAGCAGACATCCTCTCCAATGGAACCTGAAGATGAAGTGTGCCAAGTGCTTTATTGACAAGCACACATGAGGGGGGGGGGGTGATGATAATATCTATTTTAATAAACCTCAGCAGTCTTGGAATAGGAAATCCTCTGTAAGGATACACATTCACCCAGATTATTTTTGTTTTGACCCATCCAATTGTTTTTGACCGATCCAATTGTTTTTGACCCATCCAAATTGTAGGTTTGTAAGAGGGGTTCACGCCACTCAGTCATGGAGTAGGTCCCAACATTATTCTTTTTTTTTTTTACCTTTAACTAGGCAAGTCAGGTAAGAACAAATTGTTATTTACAATGACGGCCTACACCAGCCAAACCCGGATGATGCTGGGCCAATTGTGGGTCGCCCTGTGGGACTCCCAATCATGGCCGGTTGTGATACAGCCTGGATTCGAACCAGGGTGTCTGTAGTGACGCCTCAAGCACTGAGATGCAGCACTCAAGCACTGAGATGGCTGTGCGACTCAGGAGCACTTCTAGAGAACAACCCAAATAAACTGCCTGGTTCAAAATTTAACAGAATAGTACAACTGTTTGCTTATTGAGTGAGTTTTTAAAAGTACATTTTTAAAAAGTAAAATGTTAACATTTATCAAATAACAGACACATTTGGTTAAGTATGACCATTCTCCTGGTCGTGTGAACACTGCCTTCAGCTAGATGGAACCTTATAGTTGGGATTATTATTCTTCATTTGACTAAGTTTCATGTTTGGGGAAGAGGATCAAATGGCTTTTCTCCAGAGGCGCACAGTTAAAGACCACATACATACAACACCTTCAAGTCACCACACATTTCAAACAATCCCTAGTTCAAATGGAGCCAGCATAGCGGTATAGCCCTACTGATATCACCAAGGGTTCAAAAGACTGAGGGAAGAATCCGTGAAGCACCTAGGCAGGTGCATTAGACAAACGTAACCTGGCGATAAGCTAAACACAAAAGGCAGTGATGAGAATTTGGCCTTGATGCTTTCCTTCTTTCAATTCAAAAGACGAGCCCTCGGTTTATATCTGACAATAACACATCTCCTGGATTCCCAAAAAGAATAGGTCCATAATATTAGAATAAACCTGCATGCATCTTAACCGTGAAGGGAACTCATGTGGGTCATCTGAGTAAGTGACACTCGAAAAGGCATTTTGAGTCAGTTTACATCCGATGTACTACATGCAGAGACAGACAGAAAGGTTTTGTATCTACCGAGAGATCCAGTCAGAAGACAGATGGTGCAGGAGGTGTTGCATTCAGCTGAAATAGCATACACCGTGTTTTTCTGTCTGCTTCTAGCTGCACCTCCTCCATCAATGACACCACACTAGGGTCATGTTCAGTAAGGCTCACGGAAATCTGTTCTCATTGGACGAGTTCAGATTGCACCTTCCGGTTTAATTCAGTTTCAATACTGGTTCTACCTACTGAACACAGGATTTATCCTGACAGGATGTGACAAAGCAGAAAAAAAGGCTTTGTGGATTCCATCTTTTTTTTATGGAACAATGTAGCCTAATATACTATAGCATGAGAACTGTAGAGAATATTGTGTTCTGTGTTCATTGTAATTTTCTCCATCTATACTGTATCCTGTAAAAAGGAAGCAGAGGCATTTAAGGGGGAAATCATCTCCACCCGTTCAGCCTTAAAGTCTATTACACGGCTTCAGAAATCAATAACGTCTCACTCCTGGTGAGAAAAATCATTGCTGCATGAGTAACACTGTCTGTCCCCACTCACCCAAAGTACAAAGCACCAGTATATCATATGAGAAGCTATCCCAGTGGAGCACACAAGAATCAGGAAGCAGCACTGCTCTCGTCTCTTCCTGCAGCTACACCCTACTGGGCATTAGGAAGTAGTCAAGACCTTTCGTTGTCTGACTAAAGTTCTAATTGGTGGGAGGGAGTTCTCTCCCTCGTCTCCCTAACAGGAGACTGCTATAGTTTGTTTATATCTGCTAGGGTAGAAAGCCCCATGTGGCTCCCAAGCTGCTCAAAAAGGGAAAGATAGGAGAGGGAGGCAGAGATGGAAGGTGCATCTGGAGGAGCTGGTGATTGGTGCTGATGGTCGGCGCGCCGTCAGTCATTTCTTTAAGGCTTTTAAAACAAACAAAAAGAAAAAAAGGGGGAGGAGGAATTAGAAAAGAGGAGTTCTAAGATGGAGCTGGGCGTCATAGATTCATCCGGAGGTGCTCGGGACGTTTGGACATCAGGGGGTAGGACTGCTTCTTGAAGGGTCCGCCTGTGGTGGTGTTGCCAGAGGGCTTTTTGATGGGCAGTGGGGCAGACACCTCAGTAGCTTTGGAGCTCACATCCATCTGCTCCACACCAACCTCCATGGGCTGGTCTCCAGACCCAGAGCCCCCAGGGGACAGCAGGGATGAGACTCTAGCTTGGGTGGGGGCCCGGGGCCAGCAGTCCCCCCCAGCAAACTTCACTGGGCTGAGGGAACAGGACATTTGAGTACCGACAGGGGCAAGGTAGACCATTAGAATAGTGACATTTTAACAGTGAGGATAAATCCCAGTAGAAGTGAGTACCAGAATGATACTGGATTCAACAACTGCTGGGCAGGACAACTTCATGTAAAAATGCAAGTTCTACACAAACCTAAAGGAACATGAGACAAAACAAAAAGCACTTACCTCACTGGTGTTCTTGGGCTTCCCAGAAACCTTCTTGGTGAGCGGACCTTTTGCTCAAAGGGGAATTTCTCCTTGACGTTTTCAAGCACAGAAGGGGCTACATACGTAAAGCCCTGTGGGAAGGAGGTCACAGGGAAGATTATTTTCAGGCTCATCAAGGTCCATTACAACACAGAACAGAGGAGATGAGCAATGACGCTCATTAAACTACATCATGCAATGTGGCCAGACAGTCAACGGTTTCCAGTAAAAAATAAAAAACAGATGCATTACCCATTTCTCGTAAGAAGAATCTTTTTTTGTCAAAAATTTAAAATTAGAAGAAAAAAAACCACTAGCTTATGCCTAGACGTGTGCGTGCAGCCATGCACACAGTAAAACACACATGCCCACAAAAACAAAACCAAATGGACTGAGCACAGTAAGCAGCCTACCAGGAAGACTTGATTGGCACTTTCACTGAGCGTGGAGTCGTCAGGGCTGTCAACAGGAGTCTGGCTGGTGAACTTGGAGTCAAACTGGCTCACGTCATCAGCTGATTGCTACAATGGAAGGAAAGGAGGAAACCTGTTGACCTCCAGTCTCTGTGGGTCATGGAGGACTTGGGAAGCACAGGCGTTCTTCTTCACACTGAAAATTCTATGAATAAGGAATGATGGCTCACCAGAACAGGCTTGAATGGAGGCTCCACTTTGCGAGCGAGAAGTTCGTCCCATTTAATATGCCTGAAGAATGGGTGGGACTGGAGACGAGAAAAAAGCTACATTAGAGGGTGTCCCTCTTCACCAACATTGTAATAATCCTGCAACAGGTGCCATGTTTTAACTGTATCACCTGAATTTCTGAGGCGTCTCCTGGGCCCGCCCCCAGGCGTAACGAGGCGTTGCGTTTTAGCAGCTGGAACAGAGAGTTATGTTAGTCTGCTCCTTTGTTTTCATTTGACCCGACTTGTGTTACATTTGACAATCAGAAGATGGAGTGTACCTGAAATGCCACCCAAAAAAATGAATTTATTAAAACTGGAAGAGTTTAACATCTAACACAGTGAAACGCTTACCTTTTTGAGAAGGTCCCTGGCTTCTTGTGTGAGGTAAGGTGGCAAGTTCAATTTACACTTTAAGATTTTGTCAATGGTCTTCTTCCTGTTTTCACCAGTGAATGGTGGCTGTTGAGTAACAAAAAAAAGTATGTTCCACAACAATAACCATAATGTCCCCAAGGTTAAATATCAAAATAATATTCAAAATGTAAAAAGATGATGTAGTCTTGTATGCAGGCTATATTATGTGTATTTCTTGGAGGAATTGTACTCACTGCTCCTGTCAGCATGTCATACATGAGAGCTCCCAGGCTCCACCAGTCTACAGCCCGGTTGTGTCCACTCCTCATCAGGATCTCTGGGGCCCTGGAGTGACAGAGGGGAGAGGAATGGGTAGGCCTATCCATTGTTAAACCAAACCCTATAATAATGTAGAGGCTGACCGATTATGATTTTTCAACACCGATACCAATTATTGGAGGACCAAAAAAAAATCTGATACCGATTAAAATTGGCCGATTTTTATTTATATTTGTAATAATGACAATTACAACAATACTGAATGAACAATGAACACTTATTTTAACTTAATATATCAATAAAATCAATTTAGTGTCAAATGAATAATGAAACATGTTCAATTTGGTTTAAATAATGCAAAAACAAAGTGTTGGAGAAGAAAGTAAAAGTGCAATATGTGCCATGTGAAAAGCTAACGTTTAAGTTCCTTGCTCAGAACATATGAAAGCCGGTGGTTCTTTTTAACATGAGTCTCCAATATTCCCAGGTAAGACGTTTTAGGATGTAGTTATTATAGGACTATTTCTCTCTATACCATTTGTATTTCATATACCTTTGACTATTGGATGTTCTAATAGGTACTTTAGTATTGCCAGCCTAATCTCGGGAGTTGATAGGCTTGAAGTTATAAACAGCGCAACGCTTGAAGCATTGCGAAGAGCTGCTGGCAAACGCAGGAAAGTGCTGTTTGAATGAATGCTTACGAGCCTGCTGCTGCCTACCACCGCTAAGTCAGACTGCGCTATCAAATCATAGACTTAATTATAATAACACACAGAAATACGAGCCTTAGGTCATTAATATGGTCAAATACGGAAACTATCATTTCGAAAACAAAACGTTTATTTTTTCAGTGAAATACAGAACCGTTCCGTATTTTATCTAACGGGTGGCATCCATAAGTCTAAATATTGCTGTTACATTGCACAACCTTCAATGGTATGTCATAATTATGTAAAATTCTGACAAATTAGTTTGCAACAAGCCAGGAGGCCCAAACTGTGCAATGAACGCAAGAAAAGTGACACAATTTCCCTAGTTTAATATTGCCTGCTAACATGAATTTCTTTGAACTAAATATGCAGGTTTAAAAATATATACTTCTGTGTATTGATTTTAAGAGAGGCATTGATGTTTATGGTTAGGTACATTCGTGCAACGATTGTGCTTTTTTCCCCCGCAAATGCGCTTTTGTTAAATCATCCCCCGTTTGGCGAAGTTGGCTGTCTTTGTTAGGAAGAAATGGTCTTCACACAGTTCACAACGAGCCAGGCGGCCCAAACTGCTGCATAAACCCTGACTCCGTTGCAAAGAACGCAAGAGAAGTGACACAATTTCCCTAGTTAAAATAAATTCATGTTAGCAGGCAATATTAACTAAATATGCAGGTTTAAAAATATATACTTGTGTATTGATTTTAAGAAAGGCGTTGATGTTTATGGTTAGGTACCCATTGGTGCAATGACAGTGCTTTTTTGGCAAATGCGCTTGTTAAATCACCCGTTTGGCGAAGTAGGCTGTGATTCAATGATAAATTTACAGGCACCGCATCGATTATATGCAACGCAGGACAAGCTAGATAAACTAGTAATATCATCAACCATGTGTAGTTAACTAGTGATTATGTTAAGATTTATAGTTTTTTTTAATAAGATAAGTTTAATGCTAGCTAGCACCTTACCTTGGCTCCTTGCTGCACTCGCATAACAGGTAGTCAGCCTGCCACGCAGTCTCCTCGTGGAGTGCAATGTAATCGGCCATCAGTGTCCAAAAATGCCGATTACCGATTGTTATGAAAACTTGAAATTGGCCCCAATTAAATCGGCCATTCCGATTAATCGGTCGACCTCTAATACAATGTGCAACCAAACTCACTCATTTCTCCTACCAAGAGTATGTACAGTAGTGGATAAAGAAGTTTACAACAGACTAGGAGGCTGATATTAACTTTTCATTATTTTAATGATTAGGACCGTGACTTACATGTATTCTATGGTGCCACAGAAAGTGTGAGTAACCGTGCCGTCGTGGATTGATTCTTTACACAGTCCAAAGTCTGTGAGCTTGATGTGACCGTTGTTGTTTAGCATGATGTTTTCTGGCTTCAGGTCTCTGTAGATGATGCCTTTCTGATGCAAGTGTCCCAGAGCCATTGAAATCTCTGCCAGATAGAAGCTGCAGAACAGAAAACAGACATCTATACAGTTACAGGAAGTATGACGAAAGAAATCTATCCGTAAAGCATCAATAGCATTTTGGAAAAATGTATCCTTTCAGATTCACCTTTCATTGCCCTCTACATTCAAACCTAAGTGTTGTGCTTCCAACATCCTAACATTTGTCTGCTTCTAAAAATAGATCCAAAACACACCCCTACTGACCTTATGCTATGTAATCAAATCTCACATCTGTTGACACAACATTTGAGTGAGGACTACAGGTTCCAGACACTCATATCTATTCTACACATTTCAGACAGATATCTCCAGCATGACAGATCACTTACCATGCTTTGTCTTCCACAAGGATCCCCTCTCGCTCCAATTGCATAAACAGCTCCCCACCTGCAAATCACAAATACAGCATTTAAATATGCACTATGCAGAAATTGCTCATGGTTGCTAAAAGTAGTTTAGTAGTCTAGTAGTTTGCTTAATTTCAGTTAATGTGAAAAACAAGCAAGTATATTGTAGAAAATCATTGTACCATCTAAACCGTTGTGATATTTTCCATAACCATTTTCAGCTGTTTGAAGCTGGTGTACAAAACTGAAAGTAAAAGACAAAAAACTAAACTTAAGAACAGGAAGTACAGATATAGTGCACATAGAACATATCTACAGCTTCTTAGATTTGCTTTCGATGCAAATTACAGATCTATAACTGACATTTCTATGTGAATTTGGTCAGGTCACCCAAAAAGTTACATATTGCAGCTTTATTTTAACTTAGGCCATAGTGTGTATGTTACGCTGTGTTGTGTGGTTTGTGTGTCTGTATGATGTGTGTGCGCCCACACAGTGCCCCAGCCACTCACCCGAGTGGTACTCCAGAATGAGGTAGAGTACAGCTTGCCACCTGTCTGGAAGGCGTAGTTGCAAGGGTGTATGTATGCATGCGTGTGTGCGCGCGCATATATATATATATATATATATATAAAAATAAATAAAAGGTGCGTGCACACACCGTGCCCCAGCCGCTCACCAGAAAGGTACTCCAGGATGAGGTACAGCTTGCCCCCTGTCTGGAAGGCATAGATGAGGTCCACTATGAATGGGTGCTTCACCTCCTCCAGGATGTTCCTCTCTGCCTTGGTGTGTGCCGTGTCCTTAGCGTTACGCACTATCATCGCCTGGAGGCATCAAACAAGGCATGGATTGTCAAGCACTGTCAGCATTACAACAATGGTAGCACTTTACATTTACAACAGATAATAAAGGGGAAATAACCTGGTAATAGTATGGTAACAAGTTATTCACTCCAAATTAAAAATTATAGAAAAATAGAAACTGAGGTATGATATGCATTTGAAAAGTAACACTAGAGTACATTCTTTGTCAAGCAGGACACACTATGGTAGGTAACGGACAACAGGTTTGCGACGGTCTGACAACATAACAAAAACCTAAAAGGAAATGTTCATTTGCCATCTGGTTTCGATGATTATTTCTCTGCGCTCCCTTTTCCCCAGCCCAGTGAAAGAAAGTAAAGGAACGCCTCTGCTCTGAGCCATGTCATTAATGCCGTTATTGTTGCCCTCAGGTCCAGAACACGTGCAAATCTTTTGCTCAAAGAAATCCAAAACATTCAAACTATTTCAGCTGTCGCGAACAATACTAGATCTGTTTCAGTTGGATAAAGCCTGAGCCCAGTGGCAGAGCCAGAAGCCACAGTATGAGAGCAGAGCAGTCGGTCATGAGCGTGAGGCTCTGCTGCCTGCCGTGCTATAGAGACACTTACAACATGCACACAGTGCTGGGTTATGACATGGCCGGTTAAGTTCACCATGCTAAACACCAGTGCTGGGGCAAGTCTGCTGCTTTTCAACAGTGTTACACTAGCATATATACACCCTTATGTTATACTAGGGAAATTGTGTTTCCATAGCTAGGGCTGACACTGAGGACTTGTGAAAAGCAGAATCAACAAACTATGCATTATCAAAACAGTTGCTTTGTGAGAAGGTGTTAAAGTTCAGTTAGCCAATTGTTATGTAAATGCAAGCTGAAAAGTACCAGGGGCTTTACTTTGACCACAAGTGAGAGCAGGTCCGCCAGAGCCATGGCCCATGGAAACAGAAAAGTCTGAGCCTTTTCGTTCAAACACAGGGGTAAATCCTGTATGTAAAAGCCATATGAGCTTCCAAGATGTGAGGGAAAGAGGGGACCCTGGTGTTTTATTTGGCAGTGATGATAGCTGCTGGTTGGCTGGTTAAGAGCTCTTAGCTCCTGCATGGTAGCAACAGTAAATACTGGCTTATAAAAAAATATATATATAAACAGAACCATTATTACCGAAACCTCTAAGGCTTCTGGGAAAAATTGGTGGATTCTGGGGCCAAGATGCAAACCAGACGGGCAGTCATCAATTACAGAAAGGATGCAGAGCAGATGGAAAGAAACTGTGGAGAACAAACAGACCTGAGGTTTAATGGGAAGTCATTTTAGTTTTTTGTTATGGGTTAGGTTAGGCGGCCTCTTTTCTGACTGCATGGCTAAATTAATTCACCTGTGTATTCAGTACACTACACTACTGTAACAACTTGGGTCAGTGTCCAATCTGGGCTCATCGTCATGTCAATGGAAATCCTTAAGAGAATAACTCTTAAAAGAATAAATAACACAGACCTTAAGTGTGCAGTTCCTTAGGGGCAAACGAGAGAACAGAAGATAAGTATCTCAACGTCATGAGAATCCAAACAGCCCACCTTCTTCAAGACCTTCATGGCGAAAATCTTTCCCGAAGTAGCACCCGACACCTTACGAACTTGAAAAACCTGAATGTGATAGGGGGAAAGTCAAACCATGAATTTATGCTCTCTATTCTAAGGAGAAGACGTGAATGAATACTTGAACAAGTCATAGGGTGATGAGGGATAGCTCACCTTTCCATAGCCTCCTTTTCCTAAAACCCGGAGTAACTCAAAGCATTCCGGACGAATCTGCTCCGTTCCTTTGTTGACGCTGTCTTCAGAGATTTCAAACTTTTCACAGTCGTCCATGTTACTTTAAAATAAATTTAAAAAGACAACCATTGAAACATAATTAATTTAATGTCAAATTTCAGCCAGTTGAATCTACCCGAATGACAAAACCAGAAGGTTAGATTAAAGATGGAATCCACAGTAGGGGAAAACAGTCCTGCCTGCACAAGCAATCTATCAACTAAAATCACTCATGGTCCTTTCTCTGTTCATCAAGCATACAACATCATAAAAGTGGTCAAAGGTGTTTCTGTAGTTAACAAAAAATGTATTACACAGATTATTAATCCCTTTAGGGCAATTAGATTGACACCTGTGCCCAAACAATAAAACACATAGAATTGCATGTCAAAGAAGCACCCTGTTGTCAAAGATGTTGTGGTGAGTGTGCCACATTAGCTAGTGCTAAAATATACAGGCTGAACCTATGTTGTAAATACCCACAATTCGAAACCGCTGCATTGCTCAGTGCATTCGCTCATTTGGGTCTGGCAAAAAAGAAGAAAAAAAAAGAGAACAATTTAACAACAGGATTGATCTTTCCCCATCAGTAGACAACTTCAAAAATATACCTGTTCCAGTGATTATTCAGACGGGACTTTTTTGACTGCATCACACACACAGTCTTGTGAGACTGCTGAAAAAAAGCAAACGATTCTAAAATTAAAGATGTACGAAAGAGTAGCTAGAACAACTTGTTTCACTTGTCCACATCCAACGATGCCGAAATCTGATCATCAGAGGTCAAGTGGTTTCATAGCTATAGTAATCTGTCAATGCGTAACGTTATATCCGTTAACGTTAGCTATGTTTTGACAATCCAACTAAGAATGGATCGTTTATTGAAAAGACAGATGGCTAGGCCTATAGAGCTGGTTAGTTTAGCTTGCCACCAACGTTAAGTCCGCCCTTGGTTCAGCTACCTAATAATAGTTAGTTACTATAATATTAATTAGCTAGCTACCTTCTTACTTACTTACTTACTAACGTTAATCGCTAAGTTAACTAGTTATATATTAGCGGATGTAAGCGTGGGTTATTTTGGACTTGCCACGCACGACTAGCTAACCGGCTGATATGTTGAAGTTATTGACAAAGACAGTCTTAAGCTTCTGACTAACATCAGATTCTTTACTGCAGACAAGTTAGTTTGCGCCTCCCTTCTTCACTAGCAGCTAACGATAGTAGCTAACTGGTTCATGCCAAGGTCGGAAGCTAAAGGAAACTAGCTAGCTAGTAATGTTTTGCTGGGTGGCTAGCTAATTATTGTACAGTAGCTGGCTACTTACCCCATCCCCGAGTTCATCATCAGACACATTTTCGTCCACCTGATCCAAATCAATGTCGAATACCCCCGCCATTGCGTTTGCTTGGTCCCTCTCTCTCACTCAGTCCGAAATAAAGTATCAACTTCTCCACTGCCTCGTGGAAATACACCTCCGACATAACCGGCTACAGTAAATAGAACCCATGCGAGTAGCAGTACCGCTAGCTACCGGCCACACGCAATTTAAAAAACAAAGCCCAGTGTTGAGCACGCGCACTGCTGAAATGAGATAGTAGCTGAGTAGCTTTAATAGTAGCCCAATGTCCATGATGCCCCATACTTTTTCCTTAAATTATTTCGCTCGTTTAAACATGTCATATTTGATCGTAGTTTAATAGTTTAAAAGTGATGTTTGTGTAATATGGCTCAGAAATGAGCTATGATGATGATATTGTAGTCAGTCAAAATCTAATAAAATGTTATTGGTCACATACACATTATGTAGCAGATGTTATTGCAGGTGTAGAGAAATGCTTGTGTTCCTTGCAACAACAGTGCAGTAGTATCTATCTAACAATTCACAACATTACACACAAATCTAAAATAATGGAATTAATAAATATATAAACATTTGGCCCATGGACTGCCTGGCATATTTTTTTGCCACAACAGGTATGATTGCACTATGAAAAAACGTTCACAGGCTTTTGTGTATTCTCACTTGGTTAATTGTGATCTTAGTGTCTTTTGTGATCTAACCTGTAACCAGACTAACTGTTTGTGTGCAGATACCCGTTACTGGCAGTAGATGGCAGTGAAAACAAAGCAATCCTTCTTCGTGTTTCACCCCATTTGGACCTCTGAGTCTTGCAGTGATCGTAAGTGCCAACAGGGGACGCCCATAGGGTGTTACCAAATATGTAGAATAACCCACATAAATGTTCACAGTCACCTTGGGTTGAGGTGGTGTGAGAATTATATGATGTGATGTTTCACATATAGCATCACCATTCCTGTGATGATGACTCATGACTGGGAGCATTTATTCAACACACACACACACACACACACAAAAAACCCCACCTTACTTCTACTCAGTGCCCTATCTCTGTGAAATCTGTGGTCCTAGATCAAAGGGACTGTGTTTCAAGTTTAACGTTTTTTTATTAGTCGTATGTACGGGATACACATGGAATACGTAGTCCAACAAAATGCTTACTTGCAGGTTCCTTCTCGACAATGGAAACAACAGTAAGAAATAATCAAATATAAAAATCCAAATATAAAGTCAATGGCAGTAGAATATATATATATATTTTTTGCATATATATAATAAATGGAGGTGACAATTTATAGTTCAATATTTACACGTGTATAGGGGAAGGGGGATGGGGTAAGTGTATAAATTGAGCAATATAATAAGAGTCTTCTGGTAGTAGAAGTTGTGATGTGTGTGTAGCATGAATGTATATAATATATGTGTGTGTCTATGTCTGTGTGGGTATGTGCATGTGGGAGTGCATGTGTGCTAATGAGGGACGAATCAGACCAGGTGGTCAGTCCAGTTCAAGTGTTCAGTCCAGTTCAAGTGTTCAGCGGTCTGATGGCTTGTGGATGGAAACTGTCTCTGAGCCTGTTGTTATCAGTCCTCGTGCTTCAGCTTGTGGCTGGGGTGTGTGGGGTCCTTGATGTGTGTATGTGTGTGTGTGTGTGTGTGTGTGTGTGTGTATACATATATATATATATATATATAAATATATATATACACGGAGTATACAAAACATTAAGAACACCTGCTCTTTCCCATGACATAAACTGACTAGGTGAATACAGGTGAAAGCTATGATCCCTTATTGATATCACTTGTTAAATCCACTTCAATCCATGTAGATGAAGGGGAGGAGACAGGTTAAACATATTTTTTTTCAGCCTTGAGACAATTGAGACATGGATTATGGATGTGTGCCATTCAGAGGGTAAACGGGCAAGACACAAGATTTAAGTGCATTTTAACGGGGTATGGTAGTAGGTCCCACGAAAAGTACTTCCAGCCAACTTGACACAACTGTGGGAAGCATGGGAGTCAACATGGGCCAGCATCCCTGTGAAATGCTTTGTAGAGTCCCATGCCCCAATGAACTGAGGCTGTTCTGAGGGCAAAAGAGGGGGGTGCAATTCAATATTAGGAAGCTGTTCCTAATGTTTGGTATACTCAGTGTATAATGGGTACAACCTTCAATTACAACACTCTCTGCCTTGCACATTAAGATGTTTTATTCATTAGTGATTCCTGTGTGTAACTGAGACACCTGAGTGATATGCATTCTTTGGCCTAGGCTGTTGGTGCAGGGCAGGGAGAAAGAAAGGAATGAAAAGGGATGAGAGGAAGGGAGGAAATGAGAGAGAAAGGGGAGACAAACATGGACAAATGAATAGACAATATTGTTTTTATTCATGGCCATAGAGAGAGACTGTGGGTATGTATTTGGCTGCAGATGACTTTAGATGATGGTGGCAGATAGAAGCATGCTTGATCTGTAAGTAACAAATGAGCCTATTGGCTCCCTTCTCTCTTCCTCACAGCATGAAACCACAGGAATAGATTCAAAAAGGGGATTTCTGGTTTTGATGTGTTGAAAGACAGAGAAGACATTTACTTGCAAATGACTGCAAAGGGCAATTTCCAAAATATCTTCAAAGAAGTTGAGAGAACGGGAAAAAGTTGGGCGTTAATTATTGGCTCTTACATGGTTATGTTGTCGGTTTCTTCCCTTAAATAATCATAACGAAAACATGGTAGTGCTTTTTCCAAAGAAAATTAACTGCAAGCGGGCACTCTTTTGTTATGTATTAGTCAGTGACAGGATAACAATCACAAAACATGAAATTATTACAGTTATGTAATCTGTGAATTGGAGTGAATAGAATGTGGTGTGATGAACAGTAGATTTGAACAACGGGACAGAGCAGGACAGGTTGTGCCAGCCAGGTGATTACTAGGGTGTGTCTGTTCTCTTCTGTATGCTCACAGTTCACACATACACACACACACTCTATATCCTGCTGACATTGCCACCTGGCTGGCTTTTGCGGTTAGGTTAAGGGTGAGGCACTCTGCCACACTGGCAATGGCGTGGGTAGGCAGAGGACTGGAAGCTGTTGCTCAAACTGCCCATATCTGACCAAAGGTCAAATAGAATCAGAATTTTAGGAAAACTAAATCCTAACCACTACTGGTCAAATAGTCAAAAATCAAAATAACAAATAATTAAGCAGCAGCAGTAAAATAACAAGTGAGGCGATATACCAGTAAATAGTCAATGTGCGGGGGCACCGGTTAGTCGAGGTAATTGAGGTAATATGTACATGTAGGTTAAAGTGACTATGCATAGATTATAAACAGAGAGTAGCAGCAGCGTAAAAGAGAGGTCTGGGTAGCCCTATGATTAGCTATTCAGGAGTATTCTGGATTGGGGGTAGAAGCTGTTGAGAAGCCTTTTGGACCTAGACTTGGCGCTCCGGTACAGCTTGCCGTGTGGTAGCAGAGAGAACAGCCTATGACTAGGGCCTACCTCTGACACCGCCTGATATAGAGGTCCTTGTTGGCAGGATGCTTGGCCCCAGTGATGTACTGGGCCGTATGTACTACCTTCTGTAGTGCCTTGCAGTCGGAGGCCGAGCAGTTGCCATACCTGTAGAAACTTTTGAGGATCTGAGGACCCATGCCAAATATTTTCTGTCTCCTGGAGGGGATTGGCTTTGTTGTGCCCTCTTCACGACTGTCTTAGTGTGTTTGGACCATGATAGTTTGGTGGTGATGTGGACTCTCAACCTGTTCCACTACAGCCCAGACGATGAGAATGGGGGCATGCTCGGTCCTCCTTTTCCTGTAGTCCACAATCATCTCTTTTGTCTTGATCACGTTGAGGGAGAGGTTGTTGTCCTGGCACCACACGGCCAGGTCTCTGACCTCCTTCCTATAGGCTGTCTCATCGTTGTCGGGGAACAGGCCTACCACTGTTGTGTCACCGGCAAACTTGATGATGGTGTTGGAGTCGTGTCTGGCCATGCAGTCATGAGTGAACAGGGAGTACAGGAGGGGACTGAGCACGCACCCCTGAGGGGCCCCCATGTTGAGGATAGCATGGCGGATGTGTTGTTACCTACCCTTACCACCTGGGTGTGGCCCGTCAGGAAGTCCAGGATCCAGTTGCAGAGGAAGGTGTTTAGTGATGAGCTTTGAGGGCACTATGGTGTTGAACGCTGAGCTGTAGTCAATTAACAGCCTTCTCACATAGGTGTTCCTTTTGTCCAGGTGGAAAAGGGCAGTGTGGAGTGCAATAGAGATTGCATAATCAAGGCACTTCCGGCGCCGACAGAGATGGCCGCCTCGCTTCGCGTTCCTAGGAAACTATGCAGTTTTTTGTTTTTTTACGTGTTATTTCTTACATTAGTACCCCAGGTCATCTTAGGTTTCATTACATACAGTCGAGAAGAACTACTGAATATAAGATCAGCATCAACTCACCATCAGTACGACCAAGAATATGTTTTTCGCGACGCGGATCCTGTGTTCTGCCTTACAAACAGGACAACGGAGTGGATCCTATGCAGCGACCCAAAAAAACGACTCCGAAAGAGAGGGAAACGAGGCGGTCTTCTGGTCAGACTCCGGAGACGGGCACAGCGCGCACCACTCCCTAGCATTCTTCTTGCCAATGTCCAGTCTCTTGACAACAAGGTTGATGAAATCCGAGTAAGGGTAGCATTCCAGAGGGACATCAGAGACTGTAACGTTCTTTGCTTCACGGAAACGTGGCTTACTGGAGAGACGCTATCCGAAGCGGTGCAGCCAACAGGTTTCTCCATGCATCGCGCAGACAGGAAAAAACATCTTTCTGGTAAAAAGAGGGGCGGGGCGTATGCCTTATGACTAACGTGACATGGTGCGATGAAAGAAACATACAGGAACTCAAATCCTTCTGTTCACCTGATTTAGAATTCCTCACAATCAAATGTAGACCGCATTATCTACCAAGAGAATTCTCTTCGATTATAATCACAGCCGTATATATCCCCCCCCAAGCAGACACATCGATGGCTCTGAACGAACTTTATTTAACTCTCTGCAAACTGGAAACAATTTATCCGGAGGCTGCATTCATTGTAGCTGGGGATTTTAACAAGGCTAATCTGAAAACAAGACTCCCCAAATTTTATCAGCATATCGATTGCGCAACCAGGGGAGGAAAGACCTTGGACCATTGTTACTCTAACTTCCGCGACGCATATAAGGCCCTGCCCCGCCCCCCTTTCGGAAAAGCTGACCACGACTCCATTTTGTTGATCCCTGCCTACAGACAGAAACTAAAACAAGAGGCTCCCACGCTGAGGTCTGTCCAACGCTGGTCCGACCAAGCTGACTCCACACTCCAAGACTGCTTCCATCACGTGGACTGGGAGATGTTTCGTATTGCGTCAGATAACAACATTGACGAATACGCTGATTCGGTGTGCGAGTTCATTAGAACGTGCGTTGAAGATGTCGTTCCCATAGCAACGATTAAAACATTCCCTAACCAGAAACCGTGGATTGATGGCAGCATTCGTGTGAAACTGAAAGCGCGAACCACTGCTTTTAATCAGGGCAAGGTGTCTGGTAACATGACCGAATACAAACAGTGCAGCTATTCCCTCCGCAAGGCTATCAAACAAGCTAAGCGCCAGTACAGAGACAAAGTAGAATCTCAATTCAACGGCTCAGACACAAGAGGCATGTGGCAGGGTCTACAGTCAATCACGGACTACAGGAAGAAACCCAGCCCAGTCACGGACCAGGATGTCTTGCTCCCAGGCAGACTAAATAACTTTTTTGCCCGCTTTGAGGACAATACAGTGCCACTGACACGGCCTGCAACGAAAACATGCGGTCTCTCCTTCACTGCAGCCGAGGTGAGTAAGACATTTAAACGTGTTAACCCTCGCAAGGCTGCAGGCCCAGATGGCATCCCCAGCCGCGCCCTCAGAGCATGCGCAGACCAGCTGGCCGGTGTGTTTACGGACATATTCAATCAATCCCTATACCAGTCTGCTGTTCCCACATGCTTCAAGAGGGCCACCATTGTTCCTGTTCCCAAGAAAGCTAAGGTAACTGAGCTAAATGACTACCGCCCTGTAGCACTCACATCCGTCATCATGAAGTGCTTTGAGAGACTAGTCAAGGACCATATCACCTCCACCCTACCTGACACCCTAGACCCACTCCAATTTGCTTACCGCCCAAATAGGTCCACAGACGATGCAATCTCAACCACACTGCACACTGCCCTAACCCATCTGGACAAGAGGAATACCTATGTGAGAATGCTGTTCATCGACTACAGCTCGGCATTCAACACCATAGTACCCTCCAAGCTCGTCATCAAGCTCGAGACCCTGGGTCTCGACCCCGCCCTGTGCAACTGGGTACTGGACTTCCTGACGGGCCGCCCCCAGGTGGTGAGGGTAGGCAACAACATCTCCTCCCCGCTGATCCTCAACACTGGGGCCCCACAAGGTTGCGTTCTGAGCCCTCTCCTGTACTCCCTGTTCACCCACGACTGCGTGGCCACGCACGCCTCCAACTCAATCATCAAGTTTGCGGACGACACAACAGTGGTAGGCTTGATTACCAACAACGATGAGACGGCCTACAGGGGTGAGGAGGTGAGGGCCCTCGGAGTGTGGTGTCAGGAAAACAACCTCACACTCAACGTCAACAAAACTAAGGAGATGATTGTGGACTTCAGGAAACAGCAGAGGGAACACCCCCCTATCCACATCGATGGAACAGTAGTGGAGAGGGTAGCAAGTTTTAAGTTCCTCGGCATACACATCACAGACAAACTGAATTGGTCCACTCACACAGACAGCATCGTGAAGAAGGCGCAGCAGCGCCTCTTCAACCTCAGGAGGCTGAAGAAATTCGGCTTGTCACCAAAAGCACTCACAAACTTCTACAGATGCACAATCGAGAGCATCCTGGCGGGCTGTATCACCGCCTGGTATGGCAACTGCACCGCCCTCAACCGTAAGGCTCTCCAGAGGGGAGTGAGGTCTGCACAACGCATCACCGGGGGCAAACTACCTGCCCTCCAGGACACCTACACCACCCGATGTCACAGGAAGGCCATAAAGATCATCAAGGACATCAACCACCCGAGCCACTGCCTGTTCACCCCGCTATCATCCAGAAGGCGAGGTCAGTACAGGTGCATCAAAGCTGGGACCGAGAGACTGAAAAACAGCTTCTATCTCAAGGCCATCAGACTGTTAAACAGCCACCACTAACACTGAGTGGCTGCTGCCAACACACTGACACTGACTCAACTCCAGCCACTTTAATAATGGGAATTGATGGGAAATGATGTAAATATATCACTAGCCACTTTAAACAATGCTACCTTATATAAATGTTACTTACCCTACATTATTCATCTCATATGCATACGTATATACTGTACTCTATATCATCGACGGTATCCTTATGTAATACATGTATCACTAGCCACTTTATACTATACTATGCCACTTTGTTTACATACTCATCTCATTTGTACATACTGTACCCGATACCATCTACTGTATCTTGCCTATACTGCTCTGTACCATCACTCATTCATATATCCTTATGTACATATTCTTTATCCCCTTACACTGTGTACAAGACAGTAGTTTTGGAATTGTTAGTTAGATTACTTGTTATTACTGCATTGTCGGAACTAGAAGCACAAGCATTTCGCTACACTCGCATTAACATCTGCTAACCATGTGTATGTGACAAATAAAAATTTGATTTGATTTTGATTTGATTTGATAATCTGTGGAGCTGTTGTGGTGATATGCAAATTGGAGTGGGTATTGGGTTTCTGGGATAATGGTGTTCATGGAGCAATGACCAGCCTTTCAAAGCACTTCATGGCTACAGACGTGGTCATTTAGGCAGGTTACCTTAGTGTTCTTGGGCACAGGGACTATGGTGATCTGCTTGAAATGTTGGTATTACAGACTGGTTGAAAATGTCAGTGAAGACACTTGCCAGTTGGTCAGCGTATGCTCAGAGTACAAGTCCTGGTAATCCGTCTGGCCCTGCGGCCTTGTGAATGGTGACCTGTTTAAAGGTCTTACTGACATCGGCTATGGATATCAAGGACCATATCACCTCCACCCTACCTGACACCCTAGACCCACTCCAATTTGCTTACCGCCCCAATAGGTCCCCAGAGGATGCAATCGCAACCACACTGCACACTGCCCTGTATTGACGCTTTGCCTGTTTGATGGATCATCAGAGGGCATAGCGGGATTTTTTATAAGCTTCCGGATTAGAGTCCCGCTCCTTGAAAGTGGTAGCTCTACATTTTAGCTCAGTGCGGATGTGGCCTGTAATCCATGGCTTCTGGTTGGGGTACGTACAGTCACTGTGGGGACGACGTCATCAATGCACTTATTGATGAAGCCAGTGACTGATGTGGTGTACTCCTCAATGCCATCGGAAGAATCCCAGAACATATTCCAGTCTGTGCTAGCAAAACAGTCCTGTAGCTTAGTATCTGCTTCATCTGACCATTTTCTTATTGACCGAGTCACTGGTGCTTCCTGCTTTAGTTTTTGCTTGTTAGCAGGAATCAGGAGGGTAGAATTATGGTCAGATTTGCCAAATGGAGGGCAAGGGAGAGCTTTGTACGCATCTCTGTGTGTGGAGTAAAGGTGTTCTAGAGTTTTTTCCCCTCTGGTTGCACATTTAACATGCTGGTAGAGATTAGGTAGAACGGATTTGAGTTTCCCTGCGTTAAAGTCCCTGGCCACTAGGAGTTCCGTCTCTGAATGAGCGATTTCCTGTTTGCTTATGGCCGTATACAGCTCATTGAGTGCAAAATTAGTGCCAGCATCAGTCTGCGGTGGTATATAGACAGCTACGAAAAATACAGATGTAAACTCTCTTGGTAAATAGTGTGGTCTACAGCTTATCTTGAGATACTCCACCTCAGGTGAGCAAAACCTTGAGACTTCCTTAGATTTTGTGGACCACGTGTATTCTCTGTTCCCAACGCACTAGACGACCAGTTCTTTTAGCCTTTATCCGTAACCTTATCCTACTCCTCCTCTGTTCCTCTGGTGATGTAGAGGTTAACCCAGGCACTGCAGACCCCAGTACCACACCTATTCCCCAGGCACTATCATTTGTTGACTTCTGTAACTGTAAAAGCATTGGTTTCATGCATGTTAACATCAGAAGCCTCCTCCCTAAGTTTGTTTCATTCACAGCTTTAGCACATTCTGCCAAACCTGATGTACTAGCCATGTCTGAGTCCTGGCTTAGGAAGGCCACCAAAAATTCTGAAATTTCCATCCCCAACTACAACATTTTCCGCCAAGATAGAACTGCTAAAGGGGGCGGAGTCGCAATCTATTGCAGAGATAGTCTGCTGAGTTCTGTCATGCTATCCAGGTCTGTGCCCAAACAGTTCGAGCTTCTACTTTTAAAAATCCACCTTTCCAGAAATAAGTCTCTCACTGTTGCTGCTTGCTATAGACCCCCCTCAGCCCCCAGCCGTGCCCTGGACTCCATATGTGAATTGATTTATCTTTAGAGTTCATACTATTGGGTGACCTAAACTGGGATATGCTTAACACCCTGGCCGTCCTACAATCTAAGATAGCTGCCCTCAATCTTACACAAATAATCAAGGAACCTACCAGGTACAACCACAAATCCGTAAACACGGGCACCCTCTTAGATATCATCCCAACAAACTTGCCCTCTAAATACACCTCTGCTGTCTTCAACCAGGATCTCAGCGATCACTGCCTTATTGTCTGTGTCCGTAATAGGTCCGCGGTCAAACGACCACCCCTCATCACTGTCAAACGCTCCCTAAAACACTTCAGCAAGCAGGCCTTTCTAATCGACCTGGCCCGGGTATGCTGGAGGATATTGACCTCATTCCTTCAGTAGAGGATGCCTGGTTATTCTTATTCCTCCCAGCTGCCCACTGCACTGAGGCTAGGAAACACTGTCACCACCGATAAATCCAGGATAGTCTCGATTTCAATTAGCATTTTTCTATGGCTGGCTATGCTTCCCCCGCTTCTCCTTCACCCAAATCCAGATAGCGGATGTTCTGAAAGAGCTGCAAAATCTGGAACCCTACAAATTAGCTGGGCTAGACAATCTGGACCCTCTCTTTCTAAAATTGTCCGCCAAAATTGTTGCAACCCCTATTACTAGCCTGTTCAACATCTCTTTCGTATCGTCTGAGATCCCTAAAGATTGGAAAGCTGCCGCGGTCATCCCTCTCTTCAAAGGGGGAGACACTCTAGACCCAAACTGTTATAGACCTATATCCATCCTGTTCTGCCTTTCTAAGGTCTTCAAAAGCCAAGTTAACAAACAGATCACTGACCATTTCGAATCCCACCGTACCTTCTCCGCTATGCAATCTGGTTTCCGAGCTGGTCATGGGTGAACCTCAGCCACGCTCAAGGTCCTAAACTATATCATAACCGCCATCGATAAAAGACAGTACTGTGCAGCCGTCTTCATCGACCTGGCCAAGGCTTTCGACTCTGTCAATCACCGCATTCTTATCGGCAGACTCAATAGCCTTGGTTTCTCAAATGACTACCTCGCCTGGTTCACCAACTACTTCTCAGATAGAGTTCAGTGTGTCAAATCGGGGGGCCTGTTGTCCGGACCTCTGGCAGTCTCTATGGGGGTCCCACAGGGTTCAAATCTTGGGCTGACTATTTTCTCTGTATATATCAATGATGTCACTCTTGCTGCTGGTGATTCTCTGATCCATCTCTATGTAGACGACACCATTCTGTATACTTCTGGCCCTTCTTTGGACACTGTGTTAACAAACCTCCAGACGAACTTCAATGCCATACAACACTCCTTCTGTGGCCTCCAACTGCTCTTAAATGCAAGTAAAACTAAATGCATGCTCTTCAACCAATCGCTGCCTGCACCCGCCCGCTCGACTACCATCACTACTCTGGACGGTTCTGACTTAGAATATGTGGACAACTACAAATGCCTAGGTGTCTGGTTAGACTGTAAACTCTCCATCCAAACTCAAAGCATCTCCACTCCAAAATTAAATCTAGAATCGGCTTCCTATTTCGCAACAAAGCGTCCTTCACTCATGCTGCTAAACATACACTCGTAAAACTGACTATCCTACCGATTCTTGACTTCAGCGATGTCATTTACAAAATAGCCTCCAACACTCTACTTAGCAAATTCGATGTAGTTTATCACAGTGCCATCCGTTTTGTCACCAAAGCCCCATATACTACTCACCATTGCCACCTGTATACTCTTGTTGGCTGGCCCTCGCTTCATATTTGTCGCAAAAACCGACTGGCTCCAGGTCATCTATAAGTCTTTGCTAGGTAAAGCCCCGCCTTATCTCAACTCACTGGTCACCAGCAGCTCCAGCAGGTATATTTCACTGGCCATCCCAAAGCCAACTCCTCTTTTGGCCACCTTTCCTTCCAGTTATCTGCTGCCAATGACTGGAACGAATTGCAAAAATCACTGAAGCTGGAGACATATATCTCCCTCACTAACTTTAAGCATCAGCTGTCAAAGCAGCTTACCGATCACAGCACCTGTACACAACCCATCTGTAAATAGCCCACCCAACTACCTCATCCCCATATTGTTTTTTTTTGTTGCTCTTTTGCTCTACTTGCACATCATCATCTGCACATCTATCACTCCAATGTTAATGCTAAATTGTAATTATTTCGCCACTATGGCCTATTTATTGCCTTACCTCTAATCTTACTGTATTTGCACACACTGTATATAGATTTTTCTATTGTGTTATTGACTGTACGTTTGTTTTTCCCATGTGTAACTCTGTGTTGTTTGTGTCTGTCATGCCCTGGTCGAAGTATTTTGTGTTTATTTTCATTTATTTGGTCAGGCCAGGGTGTGGCATGGGTTTTGTATGTGGTGTGTTGGGTTTGTAGCTTAGTGGGGTGTTCTAGTGAAGTCTATGGCTGTCTGAAGTGGTTCTCAATCAGAGGTAGGTGTTTATCGTTGTCTCTGATTGGGAACCATATTTAGGCAGCCATATTCTTTGGGTGTTTCGTGGGTGATTGTCCTTAGTGTCCTTGTAACTGTCTTGTGTTAGTTTGCACCAGTTTAGGCTGTTTCGGTTTTCACATTACGTTTATTGTTTTTGTATTGATTCGTGTTTACGTTATTTTATTAAACATGAATCTCAATAGCCACCCCGCATTTTGGTCCGACTCTACTTCAACCGAAGAAAGCCGTTACAGAATCACCCACCACAACAGGACCAAGCGGCGTGTCAACAGGCAGGAGCAGCAGGAGAAGCAACAGCGGCAGCAGGAGATACAAAATAAGGAATTCTGGACTTGGGAGGAGATCCTTGATGGAAGAGGACCCCGGGCTCAGCCAGGAGAATATCGTCGCACCAAAGAAGAACTGGAGGCGGCGAAAGCGGAGAGGCGCCGGTATGAGGAGGCAGCACGGCGACGCGGATGGAAGCCTGAGAGTCAGCCCCAAAAATGTATTGGGGGGGCTCACAGGGAGTATGGCTACGCCAGGTAGGAGACCTGCGCAAACTCCCTGTGCTTACCGGGGGGCTAGAGAGACCGGGCAGGCACGGTGTTATGCTGTGGTGCGCACGGTGTCTCCAGTGCGGGTGCATAGCCCGGTGCGGTACATTCCAGCTCCACGTATCGGCCGGGCTAGAGTGAGCATCGAGCCAAGTGCCATGAAGCCGGCTCTACGCATCTGGTCCCCAGTGCGTCTCCTTGGGCCGGCTTACATGGCACCAGCCTTGCGCTCGGTGTCTCCGGTTCACCTGCATAGCCCAGTGCGGGCTATTCCACCTCGCCGCACTGGCAGGGCGACCGAGAGCATTCAACCAGGTAAGGTTGGGCAGGCTCGGTGCTCAAGAGCTCCAGTGCGCCTGCACGGTCCGGTCTACCCAGTACCACCTCCACACCCCAGCCCTCCGGTAGCAGCTCCCCGCACCAGGCTTCCTGTGCGTGTCCTCTGCCCTGTACCACCAGTGCCAGCACCACGCATCAGGCCTACAGTGCGCCTCGCCTATCTAGCGCTGCCAGAGCCTTCCTCCTCTCCAGCGCTGCCGGAGTCTCCCGCCTATCTAGCGCTGCCAGAGCCTTCCTCCTCTACAGCGCTGCCGGAGTCTCCCGCCTGTTTAGCGCTGCCAGAGCCTTCCGCCTCTACAGCGCTGCCGGAGTCTCCCGCCTGTTCACAACTGCCAGTCTGCAAGGAGCTGCCAGTCTGCAAGGAGCTGCCAGTCTGCATAGAGCTGCCAGTCAGCATGGAGCAGCCAGAGCCGCCAGTCAGCATGGAGCAGCCAGAGTCGCCAGTCAGCATGGAGCAGCCAGTCAGCATGGAGCAGCCAGAACTGCCAGTCAGCCAGACTCTTCCAGATCTGCCAGTCAGCCAGACTCTTCCAGATCTTCCAGTCAGCCAGACTCTTCCAGATCTGCCAGTCAGCCAGACTCTTCCAGATCTGCCAGTCAGCCAGACTCTTCCAGATCTGCCAGTCAGCCAGACTCTTCCAGATCTGCCAGTCAGCCAGACTCTTCCAGATCTGCCAGTCAGCCAGACTCTTCCAGATCCGCCAGTCAGCCAGACTCTTCCAGATCCGCCAGTCAGCCAGACTCTTCCAGATCCGCCAGTCAGCCAGACTCTTCCAGATCCGCCAGTCAGCCAGACTCTTCCAGATCCGCCAGTCAACCAGACTCTTCCAGATCCGCCAGTCAGCCAGGATATGCCAGAACCACCAGCCAGCCAGGATCTGCCGGATCCAACTACCTGCCTGAGCTTCCTCTCAGTGCTGAGCTTCCTCTCAGTGCTGAGCTGCCCCTCAGTGCTGAGCTGCCCCTCAGTCCCGAGCTGCCCCTCAGTCCCGAGCTGCCCCTCAGTCCCGAGCTGCCCCTCAGTCCCGAGCTGCCCCTCAGTCCAGTGGGGTTCTGGGTGAGGACTACTAGGCCATGGTCGGCGGCAAGGGTGGACTATCCAGGGACGCGAGGAGGAGGGACTAAGACTTTGATAGAGTGGGGTCCACGTCCCGCGCCGGAGCCGCCACCATGGACAGACGCCCACCTGGACCCTCCCCTATGGTTTTTGGTGCGTCCGGGAGTCCGCACCTTGGGGGGGGGGGGGGGGGGGGGGGGGGGGGGGTTCTGTCACACCCTGGTCGAAGTATTTTGTGTTTATTTTCATTTTTTTTGGTCAGGCCAGGGTGTGGCATGGGTTTTTGTATGTGGTGTGTTGGGTTTGTAGCTTAGTGGGGTGTTCTAGTGAAGTCTATGGCTATCTGAAGTGGTTCTCAATCAGAGGCAGGTGTTTATAGTTGTCTCTGATTGGGAACCATATTTAGGCAGCCATATTCTTTGGGTGTTTCGTGGGTGATTGTCCTTAGTGTCCTTGTAACTGTCTTGTGTTAGTTTGCACCAGTTTAGGCTGTTTCGGTTTTCACATTACGTTTATTGTTTTTGTATTGATTTGTGTTTACGTTATTTTATTAAACATGAATCTCAATAGCCACGCCGCATTTTGGTCCGACTCTACTTCAACCGAAGAAAGCCGTTAGTCGCACTGCTTTGCTTTATCTTGGCCAGGTCGCAGTTGTAAATGAGAACTTGTTCTCAACTGGCCTACCTGGTTAAATAAAGGTGAAATAAAATAAATAACAAAATAAAACCTGCGGTTGTTTACAAATATACATAGTCCGCCGCCCCTTGCCTTACCAGAGGCAGCTGCCGAAAATGATTAAAACCTGCTAGCTGTGTGTTAATCATGTCGTCGTTCAGCCACGACTCTGTGAAACATAAGATATTACAGTTTCTAATGTCCCGTTAGTAGGATATACAGTCCGTGCTCGTAGTTCATCTATTTTCTTATCAATTGATTGTACGTTGGCTAATAGGACCGATGGTACAGGTAGATTACCCTGTCGGAGACGGATCCTTACAAGGCACCCGGACCGTCGTCCACGATACCTCTGTCTTTTCCTCCTGCGAAAGAAGGGGATGAGGGCCCTGTCAGTCGTCCAAAGTAAATCCTTCCCCTCCGACTCGTTGAAGAAGAAGAATTGCTCCAGTTTTCATTATGACAAATCAAGCCAAATCAAGCCTAACATTTAGGAGTTGTGGACTCGAGTCACATGATTTGGACTGGAGTCTGATTTGAGTACAACATTTGATGACTTGACTTGATAGAAAATAAATAACTCAACTTTGACTTGGGACTGATGACTTTGTAATGTTTAGTCACTCATTTTGTGGCACAGAGTCTTCCTGGATTACTCTACATACAGCCAGAGACCCTTGCGAAAAAAAATGCTACAGTTTTAGTGAAACGCTAACTCAGCGCTCTGATTGGATCACCCAACTCGGAGGTCCAATTCGGGAACTCGGTCCTCTTTCGAGAGCTCTTCTGACTTTCTGACCTGAAAATCACTGACGTCATGATTTGACCTAGTATTTTTTCCAGTTGTTTTGGACTCGGCATAAATCGTATGTCTGTCATTTTTGTTGTGCGTAACAGGATTTCTATGTGCCTATTTCTATGCGCCTCAGTACGCATAGAAGTAGGCTACGTAGTAGGCTAGTAGGCTACGGCCTGCTCTCCACGCTTTGGAGTCAGAACGTTGAATAAGATAACATGATTGTTCCTTGTACGCATGGTGTTGAAATATCATTGTCTGATTAAGATGAATGTACCAATGTAACAATATATGTGGAAATAACCTTTTATGTTGTAGAACCAGTTTAATGGTTGCAATTGCCAATTGGGTAAAGGTATGGTCTCGGGGCCAAGTGTTTGTATTATGTAGGCCTACCCGTTTGAGCTCTTGTTTGATGGATTCGATTTGGTTTCTCAAGGGGAAGCTGTACAGTCTTGCCAGCTACCAGTGTCCGTTTGCCCATTTATATTTGGTTAATCGACTTGTATATTTTGTATGATATGGAGCTTTCACCATTGAATCGCCAAGTCTAGGTCCAAGAGGCTTCTAAACAGCATCTACCCCCAAGCCATAAGACTCCTGAACATCCATTTGCATTGCCCCCCCCCCTCTTTTTCGCAGATGCTACTCTCTGTTATTATCTATGCATAGTCACTTTAATAACTCTGCCTACATGTACATATTACCCCAATTACCTCGACTAACCGGTTCCCCCCGCACATTGACTCTGTACCGGTACCCCCTGTATATTGCCTCGCTATTGTTTTTTTACTGCTGCTCTTTAATTATTTGTTACTTTTATTTCTTTTCTTTTTTTAGTTTAATTTTCTTCTAAAAACTGCATTGTTGGTTACGGGCTTGTAAGTAAGCATTTCACTGTAAGGTCTACGTATTCGGAGCATGTGACAAATAAAATGTGATTTGATTTGACCTGTAAATAAATCTGCACTCTGAGCTGGGCTGATGTCATGCCCTTATGACTGCTACATGTCCCTATTTTTCAATTCCATAGGCTAATAAAGACATGTGGTAGACAAAATAATGAAAAGGTCTGTCTGGTAGCCTCGATAAATAGACAAAGAATTGTAGCTGATCAAGTCGTTGTGAGTATAGATTGTTTTTACTTGACTTGAGATTTGACTTAAACTTTTGACTTGACTTGCTCTTAGAATGCACAACTTGGAATTGACTCAAGTCGTGACCCGTTCTACTTGAGACTCAAACCTTTTGACTTGAGACTCGAACCTTTTGACTTGAGACTCTGACCTTTTGACTTGAGACTCTGACCTTTTGACTTGAGACTCGAACCTTTTGACTTGAGACTCTGACCTTTTGACTTGAGAATCTGACCTTTTGACTTGAGACTCAGACCTTTTGACTTGAGACTTGCTTGTGACTCAAATAATAGTGAATTGGGCCCACCTCTGGAAGTTACAAACATTAGAAGCCTTTTTTAACGTTGAATACACTAACATTTAGCATTTACTCCTATGCAGGAATATTCTCAGCAACCAAAGAGTGATCAACTTAAGATCCTACATCTATACAGTCATTCTGAAACAGCATATCTATCAAAAATAGTGTGTCACTATAGCTACACACTCAGATGGACAAAGTTACAAGAACATGAAAACATGCTTTTTGAAGCAGTTGATTAGTTAGATATCTGTAGGCTGTAACACCACAATAAAGGGCATTATTCATGCCATAGCGGTCTGTAGTTTGGTCTGTTCAGAAGTGGTTATTGTGTGCGAGCCTGCATGCATGTGTGATTTTAGAGGAAAGACCCTGAAAGGACACAATGGTGTGTGTGTGTGTGTGTGTGTGTGTGTGTGTGTGTGTGTGTGTGTGTGTGTGTGTGTGTGTGTGTGTGTGTGTGTGTGTGTGTGTGTGTGTGTGTGTGTGTGTGTGTGTGTGTGTGTGTGTGTGTGTGTGTGTGTGTGTGTGTGTGTGTGTGTGTGTGTTTTCAGAGGAACCCAATAGCGTTACTATGGTCAGTTTGGAACAGATGAGGCAAATGTTGTGGGTTTCTTACTCAGAAATTAAGCCCACATGCATATTCAGTAGAAACAGAGACTGGTGACTTGCATCAATGCATGCGGTTTGTGCAGAATGGAGCATGTGAAGATTTTCATCTCTCACTTTAACCCAAAATGACATACAAATGCAAATCACTGATAATGATTTGGTAAATGAGCAATTCATGTCCATTTTACTGTCTCGGCATGCCAGTGGTTGCAAACTAACATTTAAATGGTCAACCCTGTTTCAAATTGCAGTCCAATGAGTGCCCAACAAAACCAGTGTCGACTCATTCCCCCAATCTGTGTTCTCAGCTTCCGAAACGCATATGACTTCTAATTAACTAACACATGAAGTGGGTACTGAGCATATAGGTAGACCACAGCGCTGTCGAGATGTAAGAGCAGCACCCTCAGACTCAGGACCCATCTTCCTCTTCCCCTTGTAGGACCCTCATTTCATTTTTTATATTTTTTATTTAACTAGGCAAGTCAGTTAAGAACAAATTCTTATTTACAATGATGGTCATGTGGACTTCATGCTCCTACCCCAGCACAAACTCTGTTGTTCTTTTGAATAAATTGATTAGTGATGAGACTTGTGCCATTTTCTCTTCTGTGCTTTAGGAAGAAAGAGGCCATGTTTTTCAGTCACTGACTGGTGTCATTCCCCTGTAAGCTCCTGAGGTGAACTCAGATGTGAAATGGTACTGTACTGTACCAAACCCTGACCAACAGTAGGTCTTCATCCAGACGTTTACAATTGCTATCATAGACACCGCCCAAACCTGCCTGTTGGAGTAGACCACTACGTTCATCACCCTGGAACTAAGTATACATTCACATGAATATCTTAATCAGCCAGACGCCCACCCATCCCACCACCAGAATAAATTATCCAACACTATGTGTGAATGGAGTTAAGTGGATAGCCACATGTGGGCTCATTGGGTTGTGGGAGTGTAAATGAAGTCAGGGATATTCCGGCGTGCCTCGCTGGTTAGCGTTGACAGGGAGGGGAGAAGCCCCCCACAGAAAGAGAGAGCACTCAGTGTGTGTGTGTGTGTCTCAGGCCTAACCACCAGCAGGCTCCCAGATGCTCAACACATGAACAGATAGATGAGCAGCAGCCAGCCAAACTGGCACTGGTGTTATATATAAATATATATTTTTAAATTTTTATTTAAATTGAACCTTTATTTAACTAGGCAAGTCAATTATGAACAAATTCTTATTTACAATGACGGCCTTCACCGGCCAAATCCGGATGATGCTTGGCCAATTGTGAGTCGCCTTATGGAACTCCTAATCACGGCTGGTTGTGATACAGCCTGGATTCGAAACAGGGTGTCTGTAGCGACGCCTCAAGCACTGAGATGCAGTGTCTTAGACCACTGCGCCACTCAGGAGCACTTCTAGAGAACAACCCAAATAAATAAACTGCCTGGTTCAAAATTTAACAGAATAGTACAACTGTTTGCTTATTGATTGAGTTTTTTTCAAGTATGTTTTTAAAAAGTAAAATGTTAACAGACCACGGCGCCACTCGGGAGCAGTGAGGTGGTTCATAGGAAAAAAATAACAAAAGTGGCCTCGTCATTTGAATACCGCTAGCCAAGCCTGTTTGGACAGGCAAGATACAATAATTACATATTGGTTGGTTTTCAGCATTATCATTGCCATCATCATAAACCCTGGAAGGGAGTCTGTGTGTTGGTCTGGGTGTGGCTGGCTGTTCTGTGTACAGTCCTTCTCATACAGAGAGCCCTGTATCACTACTGTGACATCATATAGGCTATATCTGTCCCCAGAACAAAAAACTACTCACTACTGTACTGTGAATTGCCTGCTGTTGTCTTCTCCATTAGAAACAGAAATGGTCAAACAGAGAGCATACCTGCAGATGTTTGAGGAGACTGAACTAATTTCTTATACATCTAGATCCACCCTAGGACTAATTTAGGTGTCTGAACCCATATGAAGGCTGATGAGCCTTCTACAGGATCTATAAAAACATGATATGATGGTAATGTCCATCATTCAGACATAAATAATCCATAACTGTAACCCAATAGTCATTTTCCGTAAACCATTATCAAACACATTGGTTACTGAACCTCGCACGGCTTACTTGATTTGCAATCTGAAAGTAATATGATGTAAATGTTGAAGGGTGAGAGTCTGTAATGTGATAACCATTACATGTGAAACATAAGAGGATGAAATGTGAGAGAAAACGAGCCAATGTCCTTCTTGTCCCTCCCAAAGGCTGATATGTGAATATCTCTGTGGAACTCTAGGGTCAGTACTATTGGGTTGTGTGGTCATAGTCACTGCATATCACATGATTTCAAAAATAATGAACAAAACCCAGCGACTTTAATACAGTTCACTTTATTAAAAGAGAAAACAGCTAAAACAGTATATACATACATTGAAAAACAGACACCCACCATTACACAGACATTTACACATAGAAACGTAAACACACACACACACAGACACCAAAAAAGGGGGCTCCCTTATGGAACAGGACGTTCTGAAACTGCCAAGGAAAACATACTCCCTGAGCCAGCGGGACCATTCCAATGTTATCCAAGGATGTTGCTTTTATAACCAGGAAAAAGTTTCCCCCATATTCCAGAAAAACAAAAGTCATTTCTCAAAAGGTAAGTCATCTTGGCTCTGCGGATTTATGACCACAGAAAGAACATCTAATGGTCAAGCCATGATTTCAGCTTTTTCTACAATTGTAAATACAAACCCTGAAGCAAAAACAAGAAAAACAGTACCAATAAAATGCAACATTAGACAACAAAAAAATGCAGCTATTGAGCAATAGTGGAAACTGGAAAGAAGTGTGTGAGAGAAAAGAGGAAAGTGTAAAGGGGACCTACCTGAGGTGAGGACTGTGTGTACCAGAGCAAACACTGGCTGTATGTCACAATAGAATGTTTGCAATAAGGTGTGTGCTTTCCTGATTCTCTGGAAATCAAGGGGACTGAGCTAAACCCCGGAAACACACACCCTTTTAAAAAATGGAGACACATACACCAATGGGACACATTCACGGCAATACATTTTCATGTACAGACAGACATAGCGATAGAACCACTTTAAACAAAGTCAATAAAGAATACATCGATAGAAGAGTAAATAAACAACAGACTTGTGTCTCAAACATCATTTTACAAACAGAGGGGCTAAGAGAGAAACTATAACATCAGAACACGCAGCTCAAAATGGGAACTGATGCTTCAGCAATGACAACACCACCAGACGGACAAGGAGAAAACAGGATGCTGGTCAGATGAAAGAGCCCGAAATGTCAGACAGCCTACAGACTGTTGTCGCCTTGCAATGTAACAGCCAACACCAGTCTGATAAGCTATCTGACAGGCCGAGAGTGTGACGGACATGCCTAAGACACACACGCAACACAAAGAAAGAACACGAAAAAAATCCTTTCATTACTTACCCTGAGAGAGAGAGGCTGTATTTGAATAGTGTGATTAGCAGAGCTGCAGCAGAGCGGAGGGAGGTAGGCTCTGTGCGTTCAACAGTGCCCCTCTGTTTTGAATCTACTCGACTGATTTGTCTCCTGGCTCCGTCACTGGGGCAGTGCAGCGAGTTCCTAAGAGGGTTCACTCGAGGTAATGCCACAGAAGCTTTTCACTGCACTCGATCTCTCTCTCTGCTTGCTCTCTTTCCCCACCCTGCCTGCCTGCCCGGAGCTCCCAAACCAACATACCAGGGCAACGGAGCAGAAAAAATAGAAGAAAAAAAAACATTTCACAAGCAATTAAGAAAAAGAGGAATCTTGGATCACGAACCAGCTGACGTTATCCAACGAGCTTAAGATACATAAAAAAGAAACATTGATGGCATAACATCATTTTTTAAGTGCTGCCCTTCCTTTCCTCCTTCCTTCCAGAGTAATGGTGAACATGAGCTTACAGAGCGTCCAAGCTTTACAGGCACTGAAGACAAAGGGAACACTTACCACGAGCTTCAAATCAGGCACAAAATATCTTATAATCCCCTAAATGATCTTATGAACTAAACAGATACCACCAAACACAACTTGGGATCCGAATGAAAGGCTCAATAAGGAAGAGTAACAAAAGTTGCACACACTGAGATCTAATTCAATCCATCAGTGCATCTGGTTGGTTGAGGAGCCCTGGGTCTGACTCATGTGCTCTCTTATTGGAAGTAGAACAATAACTCCAGACAAAGGGACCAGCAGATTGATTCATGGATAATTTATCATGTCTGAGCCAAAGGTGATCACTCTGGAATTTTAAAGCGTACAAATTACATCAATAGCAGTACGTATGTAGGCCTACAGATACACATCGGGTTCTTTAACTCCCCATTTTGATCGATTGAGATCTATCTACGGCAGATTTGTAGAAGTAGAATTTGGAAAAACTGATTCATAAGATTATTAACAAGGAATCCATTTAATGTTCATAACCTTGTATTACCATAATGCCACAACAGTTGAAAAAAAACAACGAAAATAACAACTCCTAATAAATTAACTGGGAAAAAATGATTAGGCCTCGGGGAACTTAAGTAATATATAACCTTAGTCAAATAGAACCCATCCAGCCCAAAAAATGTAAATTAAAAAATAAAACCCGTCCAAGCCAAACATAATCCCGTAAATAAAGTGGCTCTATGATAAGACCATTAGTTGTAGTACTGGAAGCTGGACCCAAGAATACTTAAGGCCTCGCAGAGCTGCTCACCCACCCACACACAGTCACCGTAGAGCTGCTCAATGAAATGGATGTCCTATCCATACAACACCACACCAAATTGCCAACACCTACCTTATAGTGAACAACCACTCAAGGAAACCAAAAACTATGAGCCATCATCTCTATAAAAAGCCTGGCAAACAAATAAATGAAGTCCAAGTTCAAGGTAAACGGATAAACTTCATTACCACTACAGAAACAAAGAAAACGGTTCCTTCACATGGTGGATGTCCATCAATCGATAACATGGACGCCCATAATTGGGATTATGACGGTTTGTGTCTCATTGGAGATTATTGGTAAAGAGCGAAAAATTAGGAAGAAGCAGAAAGTTTGTGCTGGGGATTATTTGAGCGAGAGCCCAGAATGTATGCTAGGCTAGCTGCTCTCCTCTCAGTGTCGCCTTCACTTGCTTTTGCCCTCATTGTACTTCTGCGGCTGCTGGCGCTTGGCATAGCTCTGGGCTGTGGAGTTGACGATGGAGCAGACAAAGAAACAAACCATGACCACGATCACCTTCTCAAAGACCCACAACAGCCAGTTCGTCCTACGAGGAACAGAACAGAAATAGAAGGGCGAGACGCTGATTTCTATGGAGTCTACCTCCCTTGTCTTTGGTCCCTGATGCTAAAGTAGAACCTATGTTCTATCTGTGTGGGATGGGATCCGCTCCCACATCCATCCATGTGCAGGACCGAGATCAGTGGTAGTAAAAAGCGAACCCGCCAACCTCCTCCCTCACCCCTAGTGACCCCAACTGGCAGCCTCACTCTCCCAAAGTTAAATGACCTCTTTTCTCCTATAACTGCAGGAGGTTCAAGTTACAAGAAAAAAGGAACATTGTTCTAGAAACAGCCTTAATCTCTCGTTGTGCAACTCAGTCTCTCTTTTCCTTTTTTTTCTCTCTCTCACTAGCTTCGGAGGAGGGAAAATTATAAAAACGTTTTCAATGAATCACTTTGAGAGAGGGAGACAGCGACCAAGAGCGAGAGAGAGAAAGAAAGGGAAGGAGAGAAAATGAAAAAAGCTTTCAAAGAGATATGGCTCCAGCTACAACTGACTCGTTCTGTTCCAGACTGCTTTTTTTGATGGATTGTCATTGGCAGGGCTGGGGGGACCCCGCCCCGGTCTCTGGTCCCCAGTCAGCGCTAGCAATGGGTTCAGGCAGGGCACTCTGTGACACGGGGGAGTGACTGACCACTCACACACACCCTTCCATCCACTCAGACTGAGCATGACTCAGCATACCTACTGCTAACACTGTTAAGTGATAACAGCGGTAACACTACTACCAGAGCTACAGCCAGACCCTACACTGGCCTCCTCTCCCTCAGCCCCTCCTAAGCCTGCCCAGCCCGCCGTGCACCCAGCGAACCCGCTCCCTGTCACTCTAAACGCTGCCTGAGGCACAGTACTATTACATTACTACTGCTGGACTACGGTATCATCTGCACTGTTGATATTCATCCCACTACTGTAGAAGAAAGACAGTCAGGGAGAGATGGAAGGATGACAAATCGGAGAAAATAAAAGATTGAAAAAAGAGAGAAGAAAAAGGGATTGAAAGGAAAGCACATTTGAAATGGAAAATTAATGAGAGAAAGAGAGTGAGTGAGAAAACAAAGAAAAGTGGAAAGAATAAAATAAAACAGCGAGGGAAACATATTCTTCAGAGAAAGGCCCCTCCATGAGGGAGGTGGTGAATAGAGGGAGGTGGTAGAGTACAGTAGAGGATGAGGTACTTACGGCTGGGGTCCCCTCTCCCGTGCATCTTGGCCCTCTGGGCCTCCAAGTACTCCCTGAAGGGCTTCTGTAGAGAGGCGCCCAGCCCTGGGATAGCACTGCCACACAGCCAACAAATTGAGGGAAAAAGAGAGGGAGAGAGGGAGGGGAAAAAGAGAGAGAGAGGGGAGGGGGCAGAGCACGTCACATCATTGTTACTCACCACCAGGCCAAGGGCAGCAACAAAGGGAGACATGCTGCACTGCCTCCTGTACAGTGTTGCTTCCCCTCCCTCCTTGCTTCCATCCTTCCACACAGAGTGTGCGCGCGAGAGAGAGACTGCGGTCTCAAACAGCTCATCCCCACAGACAGGAATTCAGAAAAGACCAAAAAAAATTAAACACTGAAAAGTACAGGATGTACTGAGAGCTACATATCCTACGCACTTTAGCTTGTTTTTTGTTTTTTTGTAAAGAGAGAAAAGAAAAGGGGAAAAAGTTGGCTTGTCCTCTAAATCCACAGACACACACACTGCGGCTTCGGCACCCACACATCCGTGAACCCGTTCAACTCCCCTGCACTGCTCCTCTCCTCTTGGCTGCAGCGAGCAAGTAGAAATGAATGACTTCTCAGAACTCTCACATTTATCACCGGCGGTTCCTGTAAGAACTGGTTTCAGCCAATTAATGAGGAAGTGAGTCGTGCCTGTGTCATCACTGGCTGAGAGAGGGGGAAGGCCCTGCCCTCTACCAGCCATAGGAGGAGAAGGCTCAGTAAGACAGCCCATATTAGGAAAACCCTTTACAAGATTCAGCCACCAACTACAAGCACACTGCCCCACCCACCCCCACCCCAACCCACCCCACCTCACACACACACAAAGAAGAAAGGAAGAGAGAGAGAGAGAGCGAGAGCGAGAGAGAGAGAGAGAGAGAGAGAGAGAGAGAGAGAGAGAGAGAGAGAGATAGAGTAAGAGAGAGAGAGAGAGATAAAGAGAGAGACAATGCTCTGGAACAGAGAATGGCCCATCCCTAGTCAGGAGTTAGTGATTAATCACTGAACAAATACATACTAAAGACCTTCACTTATACTCTTTGGTGGCAGAACACTGTCAATTATATCCCTTTACCACCATTGTTAAAAGCATTCCGACTCCTTCTGTAATGGCGGGTGGGGGTGGTATGTTCCAAGACACAACTCAAAGCACAAACCGTATGTTCACAAAAGGCAGGGCATGGTCATATACCAGGACTGATAACTTACTTTGTCTTTCAAACTACAGTAATTCCCTACATGCTGAACACACACGTCCGTGTGTTCTCTCACATACACACACACGCTCAGGCGCACACACACCTTCCCTCTAATTGTGTAAGAAAACAAGTTGTATCAGCTTCAGCGTTTGCATGAGTTTACAACAGTTACGTTTCTTTTAATCATTAACCAAACACAGAGTTACCGACATCCTCATCAGGAATGGACAGAAAAAAGGCTGCAAATCACAAAGAGAAGCCTAGAGATGGATCATGCTCAACTGACACAATAAAGAACACCCAAAATAAGATTCAAATAAGGATCGAAAGACCAACTGAGGAAGATGAGTGGATTAAAGTTTAGTCCCCTACCCCATTCATCCTTCAAATTCTTTAATCCCAAACACCTTTTACGCACCTAGAAACCAAACTGCTTCCAAAATGCTAACTAGTACAACAATCCTAGTAATAACGTAACTCAAAGACAAACAAATACATTCCAAAATCAAATGAGATTCAATTTCCAACTGACTAAAAACTAACTGACAAGAACAAAGAGAGAAAGTCAGGGTTTGAGAAATAGCGGGCTCAATTCATGCCCTGTACGATGAGCAATAGTGAGTCATGAACCCGGCGCAAACACTCAACAAGTAGACAGAAACTCAAACCTAACAGTCATAAACATGCTTTTAATACCTTAGGGCTGTATCTGTGTGTCCTTATGTACATACATCTACCTGTTTTGAGCTTTTGGAACTCTCTCAAACGTTCTAGAACTTTCTATAGACCAATGCTTTGTGAACCTTCTGGACTTAAGATGTTTCTTCTAATCTTGCTTTGTTTTATATACCTGTGAGTATTTTAAAAACCTTATTTTGTGCTGTATTTTTGTAAGAAGCTCAGACAGTGATTGTAATGTATTTTTGTTGAAGAGGAATTTAAAAAGTGACATTAAAATCAAATCACATTTTATTGGGTGCATACACATATTTTGCAGATGTTATTGCGGGATATATAGACATTATGGACAGCGTGTGGATAGAAAATGTATATCTATCTGTAGTATACATAGTATAGAATAGTATATATACAGCAATAGTTGAATAGGATGGCATTGACTAGAACACAGTATATACATATGAAACGAGTAAAACAGTATGTAAATATTGTTAAAGTGACCAGTGATTCAATGTATATGTACAGAGGGCAGCAGCCTCTAAGGTGCAGGGTTGAGGACCAGTGAGAATGTGAGTATGTAGAATCTGGAAAAAGTATGATTTCTGAAGGCATGCATTAAAATGCTTGTGATGTAAAACATTGTTTTTAAACTGTGATGACTGGTCATTGTTGTAGTAGATTTACTCTCTGTGAGTTTTTAAATGAAATGTTTTCTCTTCAATTCTTTTTGTCATCACGTCCTGAGTTTGGTGGCTCGTTAATCATAAGAGGGAGAGTGGGAGTAGCTGTATTTAGTTAAAATCCAAATAAAATAGTGTTATTTAGTCAACTTTAAATTCCTGCTATTTGCTCAACAGCTACTGAACAAACCTAGTAACCACCATGTTTGTTGAAATCATGTGGTTTACAATACTAGAACATCAATATATTTACTATTCACCTACAGTGTGGGTCTAATAGTGTGAGTGGGTGGAGAAATATACACATATGTGAATTTAATAACTAAAGAAAGAATTTAAAGCAAACAAGAAAAACCTAGACACTTTTAGAATTAACTACACAATCAAATACAAAATGAAGATTTCCCTATTAAAGAGAAACATGGCTTTTATCTAGTTTCCGTAATAGGGATATTAAATAGAGCAGTCATAATTGATGTTTATGGATTCTAGCAAAAATAATGTCAATGGTTTCAAAATAACATTTCTCCCTAAAATAACGACAAGCAAACATAATTGTAGTCAACTGAACAAAAACGTCTCACAAATGTAAATGATAGATTTGAATCAATTCTGTCAATTCGGATGAATAGATCATTCTAAATCTATTCTACATTGAATGCTACATTCCATTTCTCACATTGAATGAGTTAAGTATATTTTCAGTGAACCATAATAAGGGAGTCAAAATAGGAATCAAATGATGCAAACCGACGGAAGAAAAAACATTGCAATGTCTCCGATGGGAGACAAAACTATTATAATTCGCAGGTTAAAAAGATATCAATTTTGAATAGCTAAAATACCATCACAATATTCAGTGATAATTTAAACGATTGAAACTTAAGCATTAGATATTCATAAAAAATGTTAAAATCCTCCATCTAATACTTTTTATATCAGACGGGTCGTCATTCAGTGACTCACAATATACCAGTGTCTAAATAAATACATTAAACAAAAATAATCAAACTGAAGATAGTTAAATAAAGGTTCAATAAAATACAATAACCTATAGGCCTAAATTCATTATTAAGGCCAATCATATGGGATCAAAAGTTAGCTAAATACTTCTTTTAGACAAATACATCAAGGTTGTTTTTATGAGAAAACTTAAGGTTAGATTTAATCAATATGCGACACTGAGAGCAAATATATGGTGCCATTGACCAGATAAGGTGGTATGTTTGGACTACAGAGCCCCCGCTAAAGCAGCTTTGTGGACAGAACGTGGGAGCAGACGCCAGCTAGGGCACAGGGTGTGACTTTATGACTTGTAATGTATCACTAACCTAAAATAACAGATCACTTTTGCAGCAAACAATGAGTGGATACTTTTTTTTTTTTTTACATTGATATACAGCACATGTACTTTTGATCAGATATTTGTAATTACTCTCTTGTTAATGTTATGAAGTGATATAAACTGTGGGATGCATACCGTAGATACATGGAAGGGGTGACTTTATCAATCAGGTGGTGCATCTTATTTCTCCTCACATTGTGAGCTCACTGCACTATCACAGGTCAGCGGTGGGAACTGAGGACAGACTCAGATACACAAGAGGTAGAGGTATCATCACACACACACTGGAACATACAAAAACACATACACACATACACACATACACACACACACACACACACACACACACACACACACACACACACACACACACACACACTCTCTCTCTCTCTCTCTCCCAGGTTGCCTACTGACTCTACTCCCACACAATGAATCAATGAATGCTTGTTATGACTGAAAAAACCTCAACAACACAAAAAGCACTTCATATTCCAGACGCTGATGGTCAACCGGTCAAATCAACAGTGTTCTGTCTAATGATGGAGGAGACGAGAGGCTGTGACTGAAGCCCTGCCAGCAGACCTGGGGACTACTCCTACATGTCCACATGCTGACAAGTAAGGGGTAGGGCCTAGGCCCCGCTTAGATGAATGGAAATGATTAGCACATAATGCATCATGATATAGATGTCTGCCTGTATGAAACAAGTAGTGCCAAATCAGATAGCCGCTGTCAGTGTTTTGAGTGCCCATTCTAGCTGAGGAAAGGTCTGTCTGCCTACTCATGGCTAAGTCACAACAAGGAGGAAAGCAGCTCATTGATAAATTGCCAGGGAGGTGTGAATTGCTCAAGTGCTGAACCGTGTTCTTAAGATCTCACAAGGATATAGATGGGGGGTTTTGGAGGGAAATCAGACTGGCTTCCTTCCTCAAACCACCACCACCACATCCTCCTCTTACATAGAGGACAAAACATGTAAGGGTTAATTTGTGACCATCATTAACATTCCGATTTGTTATGTGCTATTATTTCCTGCTGCCGTTACAGAGAGGAAGAAAAAAACTTTTTTTCTCATTATTTTTTTTTCATTTCCTTGAGACCAAATTCCACAGAACATGAGTCAGAGGTAACCTATGACCCCTGGCCTCTTCTGAAGCTGCCCTACACACACACACATACACACACACACACACAGCTCAGGTTGCCACCTCTGAGGAGGGAGAGGGGCACACACACACACACACTTTCTCTCGCTCTCTTACACACAGAGATATGCACACAAAGACATACCTTCTTGACCTTTGTGCTGTTGACTGTGCCCAATAATATTTGTACCATGTTTTGTGCTGCTACCATGTTGTTGTTATGTTGTGTTGCTACCATGCTGTGTTGTCATGTGTTGCTGCCATGCTATGTTGTTGTCTTAGGTATATATTTTTGTAGTGTTGTCTCTCTTGTTGTGATGTGTGTTTTGTACTATATTTATATTGTATACATTTTTTTTAAAATCCCAGGCCCCCGTCCCTGCAGGAGACCTTTTGCCAGGCCGTCATTGTAAATTTGAATTTGTTCTTAACTGACTTGCCTAGTTAAATAAAGGTTAAATAAAAAAATATATAAAAAATACACACAACCACAAAATCTCTCACACTTTTTCACTCTCAAACAAGCACACATGAACACTAGTGGCGTGATCATACACAGCTATACACACACCTCCAACTCATAGGCAGGACATGACAGCTAGTTCAGGTAGCTAACCTCTGGCCAGATCCAACTAGTTACAACACACCAACAAAGAGCTTGTACAACATAAGACCATCAGAACCCAAGTTCACATCAAACATAACACTTCTGCCAGTATAACCAGATAGGCCTACATCCAGAAACTCAGGCTTGGTGTTAATGGCATTGTGTCTGTCTGACCTGAGAAACTGAAACCTGCAAGTCTTTGTCACACCTCTGAATATCAATGATTAAACCATTCACATAAAAGGTGCCCATTTAATTTGACTTATGGGCCAATTAAAGTTTTTCAATGTAAAGTTTCAAATCACTTATTCAGACAGTTAGTTTGTTTTGTTCACACTGTAATACAAACAGTAGAATTGCTGTTATGTGGTCAAATAAAATACTGTTAATGATAGTAGAAGTAATATGTTAGTTGAATTACAGTGAATGATACAGTGGGAAAAAAACAGAGTGTGTGTGTAGGGAGTGTGTGTCCCTCTGATTCCATGTCTCACTCTGTCAGCCGGATCTGGTCCAGTTGAATCAGGCTCTTTCCCAATGACTTCATCACTGAGGCATGGAGCCCGCTCCTGGATGGAGATCCCCCTAGTACTACCCAGCCAGGGTGTTTATCACATCCCTGCCTGCTCCCCAGCCATCTGTGACGCGCACACACACACACACACACACACACACACACACACACACACACACACACTAATTCTCTCTCACACTCTCACAGACATACACTCAAACACGTTCACAAAAAGGAGGGAGCCTTAAACAAAGAAGAAAGAAGGGAGGGAGGGAAGAAGGGATGAGATAATTTCTTTTTTGGAAATGACTTATCAGCATGGGTCTGCCGGGAGGGACAGTCAGCTAAACACACTGCCTGCCCCCTGGGGTGCCCACTGCCGAGAAACAAAGAGCACCAATTATATATAGCACTCTGTTATTCCTGTCACCTGCCATGCATGTAGTCCTATAAAACAGTCCCCAACAATCCTCTGGGTCTTAGCCTGTGAGAGGCTGAGGAGGTGTGATGAGGTGAGAGGTCTGTCTCACTCAGTGACTGTGCTGCTGGCCTTTCCAGACGCAGGGTGTGGGGAGTGGAAGGGTTGACTGTGTCACAGGCGGATGGAGACAGCCAGGACTAGCCAGGCCAGGCTGCCCAACATAAGGTGTTGGGACCCAGGGGAGGCCAGGAGGAAGGGGGGAGAGCGGGAGGGGATCTGGGAGGAAGCTAGAACCAGAGCCCAGTCATTCTTCATCCTGTGGTGCCCGGCCTATCCCATTGATCAATGCCCACACTACTAACCTAGAGATCACCAATGCTTTATTTATTGTGGCAAACTCACCACACCATTTCAGTATCACTGTCAGCAAACCAATTATGTAAGTAACAAATCTATGACAGAACAATGCTGAATATGTGGGGCTTATACAGTATCCTGTGAATAATGGGTGACTGTACGTGCGGCTTCTATAATGTTCACCTTGTTGATTGTCTGCTTTGACAACACACAGGTCACCACATAGGTTACTATGGAGCTGGAGAAAACCACAGGCAGCAAGACAGTCTTCCGCTGTGAAATACTGTACAGTATGTTCGACTTTAAGTTTCAAGATTTATGTCACATGCACAAGTACAGTGAAATGCCTTTCTTGCAGACTGCAACAATGCAGTAATCAATATAAATGAGTACATGCACAGTAATAATTTGGTATTAAACTGATTACTGCAGTAGGTAGATTATATAATGGGCATGTAAACGCCTTACTATGGTTATTTTAATCGGTGGAAGGTCAAAATCGAAGTAAGCATACACCGATTAAAACACCTGTTTTTCTGACCAAGCTTTCAAATTATTAGGACATGTAAACACCTTAAACGACATTCCAGTGGTGTACTTGAAAAAAGTTCAATAAAATAAACACATTTGATCGGGGCATGTGCTAGCAGCAGCCAAGCAAGCCTCCCTCTTTAGTGAGAGTAAAGTGAGTTCGGAACAACTGAATGTAAGTGTCTTAGAAGTCGTTTTCACATACAACCTTTATGACCCAACTCAGAATCAAATACGCTTCCCCAAAATGGACACTGTGGTAGAACCTTTGTTTTGATTGGTGATTTTCAGAATTTATCAGAGCGGCATGAAGTAGCCTCATTTCATATGTGTCCATGTAAAAACGATTATTAGGGAAATCACTCTTCTTGCAAAACATGTAAATGTTTTAATCAAATTATTATACTAATCTGACTATCCACAATTATCACATTAGTGTGTGCATGTAACCATACTCAATGTAGCACTAAAAATAACATAAGGTAGAACAAAAACACACAAGAAATAAAAATAAGAACCCAAGAAAGTAAGAAGCTTTATACAGAGTCAGTTCCAACACCATTAACAATGTGCAGGGATACTGGAGTGATAGATGTAGATACATGTATGTAAGGTGACTAGGCATCAGGATATGTGATAAACAGAGTAGCAGCAGAGTAAATTATGATTGTGTGTATGTGTGTGCATGTGTAGCCATTCTGTTAGCTATTTAGCAGTCTAATGGCTTGGGGATATAAACTATTATTGAGGCTGTCGGTGTCAGACTTGATACACCGGCACCACTTGCCATAAGGAAGCAGGGAGAGCAGTCTAATGGCTTGGGTGGCTGGAGTCTTTAACGATTTTCCAGCCCTTCCATTCACACTGCCTAATATCAAATCAAATTCTGGATGGCAGGGAGCTCGGCCCCAGTGAAGTACTGGGCTGTCCGCACCACCCTCTGTAGCGCCATGCGATCGAGGTGCTGTTGCCATACCAAGCAGTGATGCAGTCAGTCAAGATGCTCTCAAAGGTGCAGATGTAGAACTTTTTGAGGATTTGAGGGACCCAACCTTTTCAACTGCAGCCCCATCGATGTGGATTGGGGTGTGTGCCCCCCCCTCTCCCTCCCCTGTAGTGCTTACATTACATCACTAAAAATAACACAATAACAAGTGACAACATTTTGTGCACAGTAATAGTTAGTTTCAGGTTTGAGGCTAGGGCTAGGTTGTGCATACACGTTGGGCAGGATGTGTGTCTGTCTAACGTACAGACAGCCAGTGAAAGTGCTGTTCAAGACCTACTTCCTCCCCCTCCTAATGCCACAACAATACCGTTTTAGCTATTTTCACTACAAAATAGCATTTTTTTTATTGCTAGTACAAGTGCTTTACAACCACTGTTATTACCTCAGGCGAAAATTTATTTATGGTCAATCAAACAAAACCAGAAAACATTGAAAAACAGTGACTACATTTAGATTCTCAATATAAATAAACAAAACATAAAACATTTAAAACCATTAGTTGATGACTATTGGGAAAAATGACTAAACATGCAAAGAATGATCAATAATTACTAAATAACATGCAAGTACAATCAAGTAACAGATTCTTCCATTCATTTGTCAAAAAAATAAGAAAAATCTAATCTAATCAAATTGAACACCGATGTCTGCCTCAAGGTGTTAAATATGTATAAGAGAGCCAATAGTTGTTATTTAGTCTAGGCGCTTTGTATGGGGAAATTACCCGTTGGAAACAACAGGTAGTAAATGTAAAACAGTTTTACGGTACGTTTTTATAAATAACCCCTATTTACACACAACCCCCTACTAAAACACATCCTTTGACTCATTAGCTTGGCTGCCATTGTTCTGAATGGGCATTTTTACAATTGCTTTGTTTGTGTTAATGTTGAATGAGTGGCCTTAGTTGGAGCTGTGCCCTGCCTTGCTTCGTGTTCTTATAAACGGACAGGCAGAGCCGTAAAAGCAGGCCTGTGACTCAGGACTCAGGAGGATCAGAGTTGGACTGGACTGTTCTTTGATGACTGGTCTTCAAGCTCTGGGGAGAAGTGCTGAAGTCAGCATCATACAGACTTGAGCATCATAACAGACCACAGTCTGATGCTACATTATACAAAACACTCATGATGCTGACTAAGATCAGACAGGAATTGTGCTGTTATATCAAGGCCTACAACATAATCGTTGTTTGTGGCTGAATTCATCAACAAGGCTAAAATCATCACAGAATAAAAAAAACTGATTCATAAATAGATGAGTAGCTCCACAGCTTGGACATGAACATATGAAGCCAAGTTTTGATGGCCGGGTGGGTTGAATCAGGGATGAATATAGCAGGAAGTAGCAAGTCATGCGAAGAGATCACACCAAACCGAAGGGCCCGACACACGACACCGGACCCAGAGTATTAATCTGACCCCCTACTTCACCCCCATCTCCCCCACTCTTATTCATCTGTACCATAAAATAAACACAGAGAACAGAACCCTGTGTACCAGTGGCCCTTCAGAGGCCCTCAATGTGCTACACAGTGCTTTCAGAAAGTATCCCCATCTCTTGACTTTTATCACATTTTGCTGTGTTACAGCCTGAATTTAAAATGTTAGATGGAATTTAAAAAATAAGCTTATTATGCATGATGGTTGAACCAAAAGATGACATATAACAAAAAATGTTATGAAATTGGAAACTATTAAATATATATGTGAAATTAAATTCAACAATAATGTATGTTGATGCTAATATTATGTACAATATCTAATTATGTTTCCATATGATAACAATAGCCTAATATATGCAATATGCTGACACTATTGTCTTTTATTAACAGTTTCACTTAATCAACCTAATAATTATGTACACACCCCTCACTATTGTCATTGTCATTGTCACTATTGCTTCTCTACATAACCTGATTCAAGCATTCATGACATTACCCTGAAGAAGGCACAGTGATGCCAAAATGGTGTTTTACCCAGTTTTACCCATTCAATTATTGGGAGTTTTATATATATATATATATATATATATATATATATATATATATTATAGAGAGAGAGAGAGAGAGAGAGAGAGAGAGAGAGAGAGAGAGAGAGAGAGAGAGAGAGAGAGAGAGAGAGAGAGAGTGTGTTTGACTCTTTATTTAATTCTATAGCAGTCCGTTCATTCGCCATTAGTTTTCTCTGGATGTGTGCCAGCTCATGCTAAAAATAAATGTAAAAAAACAGACATTGAATATCCGTTTGACCATGGTGAAGTTATTAATTACACTTTGGATGGTGTATCAATACACCCAGTCACTACAAAAATACAGGCGTCCTTCCTAACTCCGTTGCCGGAGAGAATGAAGCAAATCCAATACAACATATTATGGAGTACCACTCTCCATATTTCCACGCATAGTGGTGGCTGCATAATGTTATGGGTTGCTTGTAATCATTAAGGACTGGGGAGGTTTTCAGGATAAAAAATGAATGGAATGGAGCTAAGCACAAACCTGGTTCAGTCTGCTTTCCACCAGACACTGGGAGACCTAAACCATAAGGACAAACACACTGGAGTTGCTTACCAGGACGACATTAAAATGTTCCCGAGTGGCCTAGTTAAAGTTTTAAATTAAACAGGCTTAAAAATCTATGACAATAAATAAAAATGGCTTTCTAGAAATGCTCAACAACCAACTTAACAGAGCTTGAAGAATTTTCAGGTGTGCAAGGCTCTTAGAGACTTCCCCAGAAAGGCTCACCTCTGTAATCGCCATGAAAGGTGATTCTAACATGTATTGACCAATGGATGTGAATACTTATGTAAATGAGATATTTCTGTATCTAATTAACAATAAATGTGCAAAGATTAAAAATAAAAAAATCTCACTTATTAGGGGGTATTGTGCTTAGATGGGTGAGAAAAAAAAATAATATTTAATACATTTTGAATTGTAACAACAAAATTTGGAGTAAGTCAAGGGGTATGAAAACTTTCTTAAGACACTGTACGTATCACCTGTACCATACCTCTCACAATAGTGGTTTTCTAGCCACGAAGGTCTTTGCAGGTTAAACACAAATTAAATAAATACAAAATATCACCTAATAACTTCCACTTAATAAGTCATATTATTTTCTGAGGTCCGATTGAGAGAAATCTGTCATTTGAGGAGAGCCAAGACACGTAATCATAATGAGGGGAGATGAGAAAACGGGCTCCCCGCTATGACTAGCATTAAACTTAACGACGCCGTTATAAAAACCGTCACCGCCAATCTGGCCCGCCATCCCTCACTCCCTCTCTCATGTCCTCCTAAATGAGGGATCTGCCTGTGTTTCTCCTAGAGAGAGCTGGCCTGGCCGGCCATTGGCTTGATCAATGCCATCTTTGTGAGGGCTTTCTTAGGTGACCCGTCCTTCCCAGCCTTCATTCTCAGTAGCCAGTGACTAACAACTAACAACGTAAGGGGGAAAATCCTGTGGTCTGCCCTGTCGGCCCTCCCCCCACCACCCAGCCCTATCCAAAACCCTCAAACAACCCCAACCCTCCCTGCAGAATGCATTAATAGGAAGAATTTGCTCATATTTCTTAAAGAGGCTCTGGCTATTTATTGGACCAGTGAGGTGCATTCCGTGATGTAATCTATTAACCCTGGAATAAACATGAAGGGGTTCCACTCAAAGCCATTCATTTAACTTTGATTTGATTTTGGCCTCGCAAATAGAGTCTTGTGAGAGGTGAGTAGTCATCATAAGAATCAAATTGAACCTAAATGTAACTCATCACCTAGGCCTAAAATGCACCTTCATTTGGAACAATTACTTAGTATCTGGTCAAATTCTGATTGAATTACTGAGGAAATGTGGATAATTCTCTGTTAGATCTTTATAACTGGTCAGTTACTGATACCAACACAATTAGCCCAGGCACTTCTCTCTCTCTCGCTCTCGAACCTCTGAGCACTCCCTCTGGGCAGGGCTCACAGGGCTAAGCCTACTGTGTATTGTTAGTTGGTCTCGGGGGCAGGAAAGGCCATCTGCATGGGCATTGTGCTGATAATGTGCTCCACACTGAGCGATGGACTCACATGGAAATGAGTGCTTTCTCATGGAGAGGACCCCTGTTCCCCCTTCTCCAGCCTGTCATTCACAGGGAGACCCCAGTCAGCCTGGATTTTCACCACAGCACCCCCAGCATATCAATGGACCTCTCACCAGTAGTCCCCTCCATTGACACCCAATCTGAAGGATTACTGAATTACAATACACTACATGTTACGGTGTTACGGTGGCTGATTGACCGTGGTAATTAGATGGGCTTCAATCAAGATGAATGATTATCAACCAGGGAATTCCTCTGCTGCTTTCAAGATAAACACAAATGTAAGTAAAGTATAGCTACAGCTAACATGGACCAATAGTTCCCAAATGTTGTTTTATTTTTGCTGTGAAGGTGAACCATGTAAGCTTTCTCAAGCCACCGGGGAGGAGGACGTAGCCACAACGACTCAAACCTTTTAGAAATCCCTGGCCTAGACCAGCCACGCTGTAGTCCTCCAGACACTGAATCGGCACCTGAAACCCGACAATAAAATCATCAAGAACCTTGTCATTCCCACATGTGATCTGGCTGTTGTGTTGAACATCTCGCATAATCTGCCCATCTCACCACCACCCCAGTCTAAACAGCCTAAACACACATCCCTACTAGAGACATCAACCATCCCTCAGACTGGGGCTAGGGGTGAAATTAATATGGAATCACTGAGCTCTCATTACTGACGCTTATCTACCATGTTTAACTCAGGAAAACAACCAATCTATCCAGTTCTAGTAAGGAACTTACAATGATGTGTGTGTGTTTCCTCCAATAGGTCTCTGGAATCCCAACCACACTGACTGGTCTCTTATCAGAGATAGGAGAGGGAAGTAAATGGGGAATGTAACAAAAAAAACATGCTGGCTATCTGATTACACCACAAGAGTCATCACTGAGACTTGGGGGGGGTTATGATGAGTCTGGTGTGCCATGCAGCTGTGGGACATCAGTTCACACAGGAAGTAGCATGATCTATCCACTGTGATTTGTTTATGAATGGTTTGGCAACAATAAACACGGATAGGATGTGATGAAAGCTTCTGTATTTATGGTTGTGTAATGCTGGCATTACAGCCAGCGTTACAGCCTTATTCTAAAACTGATTAAATAAAACATTTCTCATCAATCTGAGCATTTGAGAAGCACTCTGTATTATAGCGATAATCACTTTTAACATATGCATTTATTACCATGTTTTTCATGCTGGTATAAAGGACAGATTAAAAAATTACCAGGACACCGGGGTTAACACCCCTACTCTTACAATAAGCGCAATGGGATCTTTAGTGACCACACAAGGTCAGGATACCCGTTTAACATCCCATCCGAAAGTCGGCATCCTACACAGGGCAATGTCCCCAATCAATGCCCTGGAGCATTGGGATATTTATTTTTGACCAGAGGAAAGAGTGCGTCCTACTGGCACACCAACACCACTTAAATCAGAAGAGTTCAATCAGAAGCTAAATGAAACGAGAGGGGCACATTCTGATCAAACATGACAACAATGAAAGGAAAAGTACTCTCTTTTGATGAAGAGGCATCCTAAGTCATCAAATATAATATACGGGTAGCTACATGTCTTATCAGGACCACCACATCATATCAAACCTTTCTATTATTGTTTAACAATCCATAAAAAAATGATTGAGATGTGTTGTATTACTACATACATTACTTACAGATGTATGGAGCAAGTACATCTCCTTTCAATTGTGTTTCAATTTTGAAATCTAAACAGAATTTACCCACATATACTTTTGTGTTTTTAATCATTTAGAATATTGTTTAGGTATATGTTTTCAAAATGACCTAAATGATCGATGGGAATAGATTTTGTTGGCGAGAAGTGATCTCTCATTAAACGTCATGGTATGACATGTGACAGGCGTATATAATGGTTCTTTTTAAGTTGTGTGCCAGAGGTTCCTTCCCCGGCCTATTGTTAAGCAGATGTTCAGATGGACTCAAATCAAAAGGGCACATCCTCAAATCTCCTGGGCCAAACTATCTGTCTGAGCCACACAGATTAGGCTGTTTAATGCCAAAAAGATTTTTATGAAATCTTTCTGATACATTCACATGAGAACAACGGCCAACGGGCTGAGCAATAGATAAATTCATCTTTACAAGTTGAGAATAGTCCAATGTGTTGAAACATTTGCTTCTAACAGCTCTTTGCCAGCACTTTCATTTTCCTTAATGTTTCTCTATGTGAGGTTAAAAGGGCATTGACCTATATGTATCTTTACAGTTACGATAAATGGCTAACCTGACTGAATAATAAGAAGAGGGAAATGAATACCTTCATATCATGTCAGAAGTCCAAAGGTCGCTTCATTCACAATAACCGAATAAGGAATTACATGACTTAATGCTTTCACTCCTCTTTCATTCTGAGGCAAACATGGTGGTCAGCTTCTTGAAATTCAATTGTACACAATGGTGATGAAACAAAACAATATAAAACAACGAGGGAACTGAGGAACAGTGAGCAAGAGAGTACATATGGCTAAATCGTTCAACTATAAAATTCCAATACAAATATGGCTTTGATTTATTTCAGAATGTTCAATGAAAAAAATAGGAGAATTTCAAATCTATAAACTAGATCAATTTGATTTAATAAAACTTGAGAAGTCAGTTAACTGTTATTCCAACCCACTTAAAAGCTCTAACATATACTGTAAAAAAGAAATACAATTAAAAATAAGATTTGTAAGCACAGCATTTGTAATGATGCAATACAGTCATTATTGTTTGTTTGTGTAAAAAAGAAACAATGGGTTAAAAATGGACAGAAACTGTATATCTGTCTGAAGACTATAAAATATGAATACTATAGGTTAAAAAACATGTCACAATGTTAACAGTCAAGTTAGGACCCTTGTACTATATAATAACTGGCTGTACAGGAAAACCGTTGGGGCCTGGAAGAGCTGTTTCCTCATCAACTACTAAGTTTTCATGAACTGTGCATAGATAAATGTTAGAAACTGTTGTGATACACCCATAGCGAAAGCAGAGATATCAGCAGACACAGTGCCTTCAGAAGGTATTCACACCCCTTGACTTTTCCACATTATGTTGTGTTACAGCCTGATTTTAAAATGGATTTCATTGAGATTAATACTACATATAATACTCTAGAATGTCAAACATTTTTAGAAATATTTAAAAGTTTCTAAAAATGAAAAGCTAAAATGGCTGGAGTCAAATTCCCCGTTCCGCTGGACAATAACCTAAAACACAAGACCAAATCTACACTTGAGTTGCTTACCAAGAAGACCGTGAATATTCCTGAGTGGCTTAAATTGGCCTGAAAATCTATGTCAAGACTTGAAAATGGCTGTCTAGCAATGATATACAACCCACTTGACAGAGCTTGAAGAATTGTAAGAAGAATAATGTGTAAATGTCATACATTCAAGGTGTGCAAATTACTTAGAGACTTACCAAGAAAGACTCACAGCTGCAATCGCTGCCAAAGGTGACTCTAACATGTATTGACTCAGGGGTATGAATACTTATGTATATGAGGTATTTTTGTATTTCATTTGCAATCATTTTGCAAATATTTATAAAAACATGTTTTCACTGTGTCATTATGAGATATTTTGTGTAGATGGGTGAGAAAAAATTTGATTTAAGCAATTTTGAATTCAGGCAGTAACAACAACAAATTGTGGAATAAGTCAAGGGGTACGAATACTTTTTTGAAGACACTGTACCATCTTCTATTCCTGTGTCTAAACATCACTAAAACCTAAAAAATGGTTTTATATGTTTTAAGAATGTTCTACAGACAACACTGTTATATGAGTTTGTAACAACTATTTCTACCATATTTCTACAGTCCACAGCAGCACTGCTGACTGCAACCAACAGACATGAGAAAACCTAAGCTGTATGACTGAAATAATGTTATTTAATACATATAAAAAGCTATGTTAAAAAGAATCCAAGGAATTAATTTAGCATTGACTAGCAATGACACATTAAATCAATACTGAGTGTTAACTGCAACACTGTTCCAGTGTCTGTACGGGTCCACACTTTCCTGTGTTAAATAAATATAGTTTTTTGTCTTATTTTTCTTTATTATTTTCCTCTAACCCTAACCCCTTCCCTTAATTGGAGTAAACTAATCAACAACAACACTTAGGCTTCTACTTCCAACTTAAACATACTATATACATTTTACGGATGCAATCTATTTTACAATAGTTATCTTTTGCTTGTTTGCACTCCTATCCTATCCTACCGCTACCCTAAACCCCTCCCATCTCTTTCTGAAAACCATCCAATTTTATTTTCTATTTGCCATATGTTTTTAACTGTGCTGTTTCACAAAAGTTCTGAACTTCTGAACATAAAAAAAAAAAAAGTTATTTAAATAGGCAAGTCAGTTAAGAACAAATTCTTATTTTCAATGACGGCCTAGGAACAGTGGGTTAACTGCCTGTTCAGGGGCAGAGCGACAGATTTGTACCTTGTCAGCTCGGGGATTTGAACTTGCAACCTTCCTGCAACCTTCCTGCTAGTTCAACGCTCTAACCACTAGGCTACCCTGCCGCCCCGGGGGGTACATACATTTTACAAACACAGTATATTTTACATGAGTTATCTTGTTGTTATTAGTCCCACCCTTTAGCTCCTCTAAACCCCTCCCTCCCATCTATCGCTTCCATATTGGATTGGATTAATACACTGCTTAGTGTAAAGCCTTTGCATTTCCCAGGTTGCCTTGGCATTCGAGTGAATTGTAGAGTTACCACTCATGACTGTATTTGTTAGTGACAGAGATATGATCGTTGTGGCCTTCACCCAGTGAGAACCTTAAAATTGTATTATTCATGACAACACAATACTTATTTTGAGAGCCTAGTTTTAGCCTAAAACAGTGGCCTGAAACTAATGGTTTACAGGCCACATTGGGCCTGCAAGTCACATTATGTTGGCTTGCAAAGTGATGTGTAATTCCTATTGGAATCCAGCCAGAGTGGAGATATCCAACATTTGGCAATTGTATTCACAAGCAACCTGCATTCAAAATGACTGCCAGGGTTGTGAAGACTAAGATATGAGACTACCTAAAGCATCTAAACTGGATCAACCATTTCAGTAAAGGGTGCAATAAATCTAAGTTAAAGACTGGATTATTTTAGAAACATTTACGTTACTTATATTTCAGTAACATAAGATGAATTAATCAAACATTCTAAAAATCAACCTGCAACAGAGCATGCTGGGAAATCTGATTATGATGGGCATGGTTTTGATTCAGCACTGGTTATTAACACCAACACTGGGTTCTTTTACACCACCACTGAGTTCTACAGAGTTAATTTAACTCCTGAATCAACACTAGAGATGTTGCACTGAAAAATCTACATGAAATGATACTGGCCAATTTGCTGTGCATAAAAAAAGGTAAAAAAGGAAAAAGTAACACTGGTCAACACGACAATAAACAGGCAAAAACAGACAATGAATGGGTTAACACTGAAGATGTGGACAAGCACCTAAAGGATGAACTAAAAGTGGCAATGGGCATGGGTTGGTAATTAAAGAGTTAATACTTAAGGGTTAAAAGTGAAGGTGTGGTCAGTCCGGTAAAGAGTTAATAATAGTGAATGTGTGTGACGTGGATATGTCACAGAGCCATCAGAGGATGACAGTTTCTGTGAGAAAGCTTGACTATCAGGCAATTGTCAAGGTGGATGGGCTTCAGTCAGGAAGGAAGTTGACGGTTAACAGGTTGTAAAAAGGAGAGTTTGTGACTCATAGTAAAACTTGCCAATCACCTCTGATAGCTCACTCACCTCTGTATCTCAATGACTAGGGCCTGAAACCAACTCTATCTACCCATCATTACACACACACCGCACCGACAGCTATAAAATGTTCATAAGATTTATATGATAGTTAAATGAATAGCCTATATTCAAATAAATTCATTTGAAAAGCATGTAAACAGAAACGCTGAAAACCCTCATGAATGATAAAACTCTATGAACCCTTGTAATGACCAATCGACTTTAACCAAATTCTGCTGTTTTTCAAAACCTCAATTTGGGATTAATCTGTCAACAAATTGGAGAAAAAAGACAGATTTTTATTAAAACCAGCACTAAAGAGTATGTATTCTTGAAACAAAGAAAAGAGCAGTAAAAACAACTGCTGATAAAGGATGTGAGCTGATGCAATCTCAAAGTCTGATTTCAGCACAGCAGTGTGTGTGTGTGTGTGTGTGTGTGCGTGCATGCGTGCGATGTCTCAGGTGCCAATTTAACACCATGTTAGGTATACACAGCAAGGGCCACTCCCCCAACTGGCAGGTGTACAGACCAAGGGTAGTTTCCTGCTACACACCCTGGTCCTGACACCTCGACAAGGGCACCAACCCTCCAAGGCCTAAGCCTGCTTCCTCCTATCTGTGCCCAGCAGGCAGCCCTCCATACAGGGCAGGGTTATATAACCTTTTCACAGCATTGTGCTGACCCGAATCGTACTGTGCTGGCTCTGATAAAAAAATGTGTACATAGTTTTCTTCCATCACGTTTATGGTAGATGCATAACTTGGCACGGCACATCTCGGCTCAGTAATGTGAAGTGGGTATTGGTGTGAGAGGCAGGCAGCGTAGGTGTGTGGGTGTGAAGGTTCTATTAGCAGGAGGCTTGGGAAGGCCAGACCACAGGGCTGGTGACAGTGACGTCTAACTTGAGATCAGATCAGTCTGGGAGGGTGACACCAAGCTGCCAGTGGTGGGCAACAGACGGAAAAAGTACACAGTTGCTGCTCCACTCATTACGGCATGTGTGAAATGTCTTTATACGCCGATATCAACTGAACCCATTTCCACTGGAGTGTCATATGACAGCAAATGAAGAGCAGAGCGCAGACAGTCAGTCAGTCTAAGGTCACCATGGAAAAGCGAGAGAGACAGCAGTGACACACTGTATCACGATTTTAAACTAGATTTCAACCAGACCGTAGGCCAGAGACGGTCCATCCTAACCTGAGAAACAGTCTTACATACATACTCATACCCATAGCCATCCACACCATGTTAGAGCATGGCCATCAGTTAGCATCCAGACTACGGAAGATATTGAGGGGACAAAAGATAAATCTTACCAGAGCAGCACAAATACATGTTCTACTGTTTAATCACCACACCCTTCAAGGGTCTGTCAAAACACTTGGAAAATAAAGTGTATTCCATGAAACACTGCATCTTTCAAAAATCCCCTTGTTAAATTGATGCTAACATTTTGGTCAGTGACCTGCGTCGCAGTCAGAACGGAATTAGAGCGGGTTTTCCTAAAAGGGGCACGAACGACCTCAAAATGCCACACTTGAACTTCTCTCAACCTTCATGTTCCAAATGAACGTATTCATGTGTGATACTACCCCCTCATTGTCCCCCTGCCTCCCCCGTGACACACAGACACAAGCACGCACGCAAGCCTGCACACATACACACACAAACACACTTTCGCACAGACACACACATTTCAATTTCTTCAGAGGAGGCCCAATATTACTCAATGGCTAGGTTACTTACCCAATCAGAGACACCATCTGCTCCACTATGTGCCTGCTGAAGGTTATGATCACAAACAGTTTCTGTGACAAAGAAAGAGAGAGACAGTCAGTCAGTAGACCATGAGGTCATGGGGGTAAATACAGGCCCGGCCGGGGCAGTACACTCATGGTTTTGATCATTAATACTCCCTATATTGGATTCCCTGTAGTCAACCAACACCACACTTGGTGACTGACAAAACCAGCCATGATGTGGCCCTTTGTCATCAAGGCAAGAAACAAAAGTCTGAGCCCCTATGACACATAAATGCACTCATGTCAGGGAAATTACTGTACACAGACAGGCAGGGTGAGGGAGGGTTTGGGGCTACTGTTGATACATAGAGAACACACACATTAAAACATACTATGGTATAAATACTATATATATGGTGTAAATACTATAGTATTCACTTTGGTGTTTTTTCAGACATGACTGTATAATGTAGTATTTACAGTTTACTATAGTTTAAATAATGTAGTAAAAAAATATGTAGTATATACTGTACTAAAGTAATTACTGTAGCGTTTTTTTTTTACTGTAGTATAATAGGCAATTTGGTTAACGATGATGCTGAGTCTCAGATTTTTCACTTTAAAATGTCAAACAAAAACCAATTATTGCAACGTTATACAAACAGCACAAACTGTCATGGTTACCAAACTTTGATGCTGCACTGACATTTTTCAAAGTAGTCATTTTTTTAAAAACTTTGCAGTTACTAATTTTTGTTTGATATACATTTTAAAGTGAAAAATCTTTTACTGTGAAATTGCCCATATACTATAGTAATTACTGTAGTGTTGTTTTGGAATGTAGTATACTATTGTGTTTACTGTAGTGATTTGCGGACTGAGGTATACTGTAGTATTTACTTTATTTTGTATTTTCCTTTTTTTAAATGTTTTACTTTGACCCCTTTTTCTCCCCAATTTTGTGATATCCAATTGGTAGTTACAGTCTTGTCCCATCGCTGCAACTCTCCTACGGACTCAGGAGAGTCGACGGTCGAGAGCCGTGCGTCCTCTGAAACACGACCCTGCCAAGCCGCAATGCTTCATGACACACTGCTTACTTAACCAATGTGTTCGGAAGAAACACCATCCAGCTGGCGACCAGCGTTAGCTTGCAGGTGCCCGGTCCACCACATGGAGTTGCTAGAGCGAGGTGGGACAAGAAAATCCTGGCCGGCCATACCCTCCCCTCACCTGGACAACGATGGGCCAATTGTGCGTCGCCCCATGGGTCTACCGGTCATGGCCGGCTGTGACACAGCCTGGGATCGAACCCGGGTCTGTAGTGATGCCTCAAGCACTGCGATGCAGTGCCTTAGCGCACGCACACAATCCATGTCTCAAATGTCCCAAGGACAAAAATACTTATTTAACCTGTCTCCTCCCCTTCATCTACACAGATTGAAGTGGATTTAACAAGTGACATCAATAAGGAATCATAGCTTTCACCTGGATTCATCTGGTCAGTCTATGTCATGGAAAGAGCGTGTTCTTAATGTTTTGTATACTCAGTGTATGATCTATATTTGGCATGTAGGTTTCTCACTTATGGGTGCAACCAATTGGAACATGGGGTAGGGGAATGGGCAGTGTATAGTGTTTTTGAGGACATTACTGTAGTATTTACTGCAGTGTTTTCTTGTGGATATTACTGTGGTATTACTATAGTATTATTTTCATGTAGGGAGTTGAAGAGGGGGGGATAAGGATGAGCAAGGCTATTGAGGGGATGGAGTGATCAGGAGGAGATGTGTCACTCCTCTCAGACAGCAGTTCTTAACAGTAAAAGTGAGGTTTTGGGGATTTTGTGTTCCTGTCCAGAATGACTCCTGCTTACTCATTGCTGGACAAAGAAGACATGGGGTCTCAATAAGGCTCTGTTTACTATTCAGTTACTGTTCAGCCCCCAATTGAGCAGGCAACCAGGAAACACTGGGTCTGGGATAGACCAACATAACAAAGACCAAGTCTTACAAACATGTTTTTGTCCTCTTCTCTATTGACACCTCTGAGGGAGTTCACATGTGTAGCCCTTTCCTGCAGTCAAATGAAACTAGCGGCCTCAGGGGTGGAATGTTATTCATATTTTTCATAAATTCATAACCAATAAACATTATATTTTTTTAAATGCCAAAAATGTGGTGTTTCTGTGTCAAATGGTTTTGTTACATTTAAGTTTTCTGTGATGTATATAAAGTGTAATATTGGGATGCAAACTCAAAATGTAATACATTTCAACTCTATATCTGACATGGTACAGGTAGGTGTCTTCTTTTTTTAAGCCCATAACCATGTGTGTGAGGTGTAAACTTTTGTTTCAAAGTAGATTTGTTTAAGACTACCAAGAAACACTCTGTGTGACCCTGATTTAGCCAACTGCAGTAAAAGGTTAACAAGATGATACTACCCCATTGTACCATTCATACAGGGAATCAACATTTGAGTGGGTTCTCACAATGGCAATGTGCATCTGTTGAAACCCATTGAAACACAGAGACTATACCTAAACTAGTAGGAATGTGGAAGTCAGGGAGGCTATCATAATGGAGATTACTCCTCTCCTATTGTTTAGACCAGACTGTGTGTCACGGGTACTGAAAGTAAAAGGCAATAGCAGAAACTTCTGCTTAACAATAAACCATTTCCTCTAAGCTTTTACTGTCCGTTTCATAATGGAAGGACATTTACTCATGTCTCCGCCCAGCTAAACCAAACTGAGCTATTTCAACATTTTGAAATTAGGACTATAAAACCAAAATTCCTTAAATGTTATGATATAATTTTTGATAGTTCCTATCAATATTTCAAAACCTAGCCACATCACCACAGTACCGTCAGAAAAACAGATCCAGTTCAGAGTATGACAGGGTTAAGAGTTTAAGAGTTATGAAAAGGCGTTCATCCTCTGGGCCTCGTGTCACAGTTGGCAGGAACAGATTGTTGTTGTGAATCTAAACGCGCCACCTGACCTGAAGGTACAACCCAGTTATCCAGCTCTCAAAGGGCATTTAAGGTGGCTGAGTATTACGCCCACACAGAAAACACATTGAGGTGTCCCAGGATTACGCCCACACAGAAAACACATTGAGGTGTCCCAGGATTACGCCCACACAGAAAACACATTGAGGTGTCCCAGTATTACGCCCGCACAGAAAACACATTGAGGTGTCCCAGTATTACACCCACACAGAAAACACATTGAGGTGCCCCAGTATTACGCCCACACAGAAAAAACATTGAGGTGCCCCAGTATTACACCCACACAGAAAACACATTGAGGTGCCCCAGTATTAAGCCCACACAGAAAACACATTGAGGTGGCTGAGTATTAAGCCCACACAGAAAACACATTGAGGTGCCCCAGTATTAAGCCCACACAGAAAACACATTGAGGTGCCCCAGTATTAAGCCCACACAGAAAACACATTGAGGTGGCTGAGTATTACACCCACACAGAAAACACACTGAGGTGCCCCAGTATTAAGCCCACACAGAAAACACATTGAGGTGCCCCAGTATTAAGCCCACACAGAAAACACATTGAGGTGCCCAAGTATTGAAAACACATTGAGGTGGCCCAGTATTAAGCCCACACAGAAAATACATTGAGGTGGCTGAGTATTACGCCCACACAGAAAACACATTGAGGTGCCTCAGTATTAAGCCCACACAGAAAACACATTGAGGTGGCTGAGTATTAAGCCCACACAGAAAACACATTGAGGTACCCCAGTATTACGCCAACACAGAAAACACATTGAGGTGCCCCAGTATTACTTCCACACAGAAAACACATTGAGGTGCCCCAGTATTAAGCCCACACAGAAAACACATTGAGGTGGCCCAGTATTAAGCCCACACAGAAAACACATTGAGGTGGCCCAGTATTAAGCCCACACAGAAAACACATTGAGGTGGCTGAGTATTAAGCCCACACAGAAAACACACTGAGGTGCCCCAGTATTAAGCCCACACAGAAAACACATTGAGGTGCCCCAGTATTGAAAACACATTGAGGTGCCCCAGTATTAAGTCCACACAGAAAACACATTGAGGTGCCCCAGTATTAAGTCCACACAGAAAATACATTGAGGTGGCTGAGTATTACGCCCACACAGAAAACACATTGAGGTGGCCCAGTATTAAGCCCACACAGAAAACACATTGAGGTGCCCCAGTATTAAGCCTACACAGAAAACACATTGAGGTGCCCCAGTATTAAGTCCACACAGAAAACACATTGAGGTGGCTGAGTATTAAGCCCACACAGAAAACACACTGAGGTGCCCCAGTATTAAGCCCACACAGAAAACACATTGAGGTGCCCCAGTATTAAGTCCACACAGAAAATACATTGAGGTGGCCCAGTATTAAGCCCACACAGAAAACACATTGAGGTGGCCCAGTATTAAGCCCACACAGAAAACACATTGAGGTGCCCCAGTATTAAGCCCACACAGAAAACACATTGAGGTGGCCCAGTATTACACCCACACAGAAAACACATTGAGGTGCCCCAGTATTAAGCCCACACAGAAAACACATTGAGGTGGCTGAGTATTAAGCCCACACAGAAAACACATTGAGGTGTCCCAGTATTACGCCCGCACAGAAAACACATTGAGGTGGCTGAGTATTACACCCACACAGAAAACACATTGAGGTGTCCCAGTATTACACCCACACAGAAAACACATTGAGGTGCCCCAGTATTACGCCCACACAGAAAAAACATTGAGGTGCCCCAGTATTACACCCACACAGAAAACACATTGAGGTGCCCCAGTATTAAGCCCACACAGAAAACACATTGAGGTGGCTGAGTATTAAGCCCACACAGAAAACACATTGAGGTGCCCCAGTATTAAGCCCACACAGAAAACACATTGAGGTGCCCCAGTATTAAGCCCACACAGAAAACACATTGAGGTGGCTGAGTATTACACCCACACAGAAAACACACTGAGGTGCCCCAGTATTAAGCCCACACAGAAAACACATTGAGGTGCCCCAGTATTAAGCCCACACAGAAAACACATTGAGGTGCCCCAGTATTGAAAACACATTGAGGTGGCCCAGTATTAAGCCCACACAGAAAATACATTGAGGTGGCTGAGTATTACGCCCACACAGAAAACACATTGAGGTGCCTCAGTATTAAGCCCACACAGAAAACACATTGAGGTGGCTGAGTATTAAGCCCACACAGAAAACACATTGAGGTACCCCAGTATTACGCCAACACAGAAAACACATTGAGGTGCCCCAGTATTACTTCCACACAGAAAACACATTGAGGTGCCCCAGTATTAAGCCCACACAGAAAACACATTGAGGTGGCCCAGTATTAAGCCCACACAGAAAACACATTGAGGTGGCCCAGTATTAAGCCCACACAGAAAACACATTGAGGTGGCTGAGTATTAAGCCCACACAGAAAACACACTGAGGTGCCCCAGTATTAAGCCCACACAGAAAACACATTGAGGTGCCCCAGTATTGAAAACACATTGAGGTGCCCCAGTATTAAGTCCACACAGAAAACACATTGAGGTGCCCCAGTATTAAGTCCACACAGAAAATACATTGAGGTGGCTGAGTATTACGCCCACACAGAAAACACATTGAGGTGGCCCAGTATTAAGCCCACACAGAAAACACATTGAGGTGCCCCAGTATTAAGCCTACACAGAAAACACATTGAGGTGCCCCAGTATTAAGTCCACACAGAAAACACATTGAGGTGGCTGAGTATTAAGCCCACACAGAAAACACACTGAGGTGCCCCAGTATTAAGCCCACACAGAAAACACATTGAGGTGCCCCAGTATTAAGTCCACACAGAAAATACATTGAGGTGGCCCAGTATTAAGCCCACACAGAAAACACATTGAGGTGGCCCAGTATTAAGCCCACACAGAAAACACATTGAGGTGCCCCAGTATTAAGCCCACACAGAAAACACATTGAGGTGGCCCAGTATTACACCCACACAGAAAACACATTGAGGTGCCCCAGTATTAAGCCCACACAGAAAACACATTGAGGTGGCTGAGTATTAAGCCCACACAGAAAACACACTGAGGTGCCCCAGTATTAAGCCCACACAGAAAACACATTGAGGTGCCCCAGTATTAAGCCCACACAGAAAACACATTGAGGTGGCCCAGTATTAAGCCCACACAGAAAACACATTGAGGTGGCTGAGTATTACGCCCACACAGAAAACACATTGAGGTGGCCCAGTATTAAGCCCACACAGAAAACACATTGAGGTGGCTGAGTATTACGCCCACACAGAAAACACACTGACGTGCCCCAGTATTAAGCCCACACAGAAAACATATTGAGGTGCCCCAGTATTAAGCCCACACAGAAAACACATTGAGGTGCCCCAGTATTGAAAACACATTGAGGTGGCCCAGTATTAAGCCCACACAGAAAATACATTGAGGTGGCTGAGTATTACGCCCACACAGAAAACACATTGAGGTGCCCCAGTATTAAGCCCACACAGAAACACATTGAGGTGGCTGAGTATTAAGCCCACACAGAAAACACATTGAGGTACCCCAGTATTACGCCAACACAGAAAACACATTGAGGTGCCCCAGTATTACTTCCACACAGAAAACACATTGAGGTGCCCCAGTATTAAGCCCACACAGAAAACACATTGAGGTGGCCCAGTATTAAGCCCACACAGAAAACACATTGAGGTGGCCCAGTATTAAGCCCACACAGAAAACACATTGAGGTGGCTGAGTATTAAGCCCACACAGAAAACACACTGAGGTGCCCCAGTATTAAGCCCACACAGAAAACACATTGAGGTGCCCCAGTATTAAGCCCACACAGAAAACACATTGAGGTGGCCCAGTATTAAGCCCACACAGAAAACACATTGAGGTGGCTGAGTATTACGCCCACACAGAAAACACATTGAGGTGGCCCAGTATTAAGCCCACACAGAAAACACATTGAGGTGGCTGAGTATTACGCCCACACAGAAAACACACTGACGTGCCCCAGTATTAAGCCCACACAGAAAACATATTGAGGTGCCCCAGTATTAAGCCCACACAGAAAACACATTGAGGTGCCCCAGTATTGAAAACACATTGAGGTGGCCCAGTATTAAGCCCACACAGAAAATACATTGAGGTGGCTGAGTATTACGCCCACACAGAAAACACATTGAGGTGCCCCAGTATTAAGCCCACACAGAAAACACATTGAGGTGGCTGAGTATTAAGCCCACACAGAAAACACATTGAGGTACCCCAGTATTACGCCAACACAGAAAACACATTGAGGTGCCCCAGTATTACTTCCACACAGAAAACACATTGAGGTGCCCCAGTATTAAGCCCACACAGAAAACACATTGAGGTGGCCCAGTATTAAGCCCACACAGAAAACACATTGAGGTGGCCCAGTATTAAGCCCACACAGAAAACACATTGAGGTGGCTGAGTATTACGCCCACACAGAAAACACATTGAGGTGGCCCAGTATTAAGCCCACACAGAAAACACATTGAGGTGGCTGAGTATTACACCCACACAGAAAACACATTGAGGTGCCCCAGTATTAAGCCCACACAGAAAACACATTGAGGTGGCTGAGTATTAAGCCCACACAGAAAACACACTGAGGTGCCCCAGTATTAAGCCCACACAGAAAACACATTGAGGTGCCCCAGTATTAAGCCCACACAGAAAACACATTGAGGTGGCCCAGTATTAAGCCCACACAGAAAACACATTGAGGTGGCTGAGTATTACGCCCACACAGAAAACACATTGAGGTGGCCCAGTATTAAGCCCACACAGAAAACACATTGAGGTGGCTGAGTATTACGCCCACACAGAAAACACACTGACGTGCCCCAGTATTAAGCCCACACAGAAAACATATTGAGGTGCCCCAGTATTAAGCCCACACAGAAAACACATTGAGGTGCCCCAGTATTGAAAACACATTGAGGTGGCCCAGTATTAAGCCCACACAGAAAATACATTGAGGTGGCTGAGTATTACGCCCACACAGAAAACACATTGAGGTGCCCCAGTATTAAGCCCACACAGAAAACACATTGAGGTGGCTGAGTATTAAGCCCACACAGAAAACACATTGAGGTACCCCAGTATTACGCCAACACAGAAAACACATTGAGGTGCCCCAGTATTACTTCCACACAGAAAACACATTGAGGTGCCCCAGTATTAAGCCCACACAGAAAACACATTGAGGTGGCCCAGTATTAAGCCCACACAGAAAACACATTGAGGTGGCCCAGTATTAAGCCCACACAGAAAACACATTGAGGTGGCTGAGTATTACGCCCACACAGAAAACACATTGAGGTGGCCCAGTATTAAGCCCACACAGAAAACACATTGAGGTGGCTGAGTATTACGCCCACACAGAAAACACATTGAAGTGCCCCAGTATTAAGCCCACACAGAAAACACATTGAGGTGGCTGAGTATTAAGCCCACACAGAAAACACACTGAAGTGCCCCAGTATTAAGCCCACACAGAAAACACATTGAGGTGCCCCAGTATTACACCCACACAGAAAACACATTGAGGTGCCCCAGTATTGAAAACACATTGAGGTGCCCCAGTATTAAGCCCACACAGAAAACACATTGAGGTGGCTGAGTATTAAGCCCACACAGAAAACACACTGAGGTGCCCCAGTATTAAGCCCACACAGAAAACACATTGAGGTGCCCCAGTATTACACCCACACAGAAAACACATTGAGGTGCCCCAGTATTGAAAACACATTGAGGTGCCCCAGTATTAAGTCCACACAGAAAATACATTGAGGTGGCTGAGTATTAAGTCCACACAGAAAATACATTGAGGTGGCTGAGTATTACGCCCACACAGAAAACACATTGAGGTGCCCCAGTATTAAGTCCACACAGAAAATACATTGAGGTGGCTGAGTATTACGCCCACACAGAAAACACATTGAGGTGGCCCAGTATTAAGCCCACACAGAAAACACATTGAGGTGCCCCAGTATTAAGCCTACACAGAAAACACATTGAGGTGCCCCAGTATTAAGTCCACACAGAAAACACATTGAGGTGGCTGAGTATTAAGCCCACACAGAAAACACACTGAGGTGCCCCAGTATTAAGCCCACACAGAAAACACATTGAGGTGCCCCAGTATTAAGTCCACACAGAAAATACATTGAGGTGGCCCAGTATTAAGCCCACACAGAAAACACATTGAGGTGGCCCAGTATTAAGCCCACACAGAAAACACATTGAGGTGCCCCAGTATTAAGCCCACACAGAAAACACATTGAGGTGGCCCAGTATTACACCCACACAGAAAACACATTGAGGTGCCCCAGTATTAAGCCCACACAGAAAACACATTGAGGTGGCCCAGTATTAAGCCCACACAGAAAACACATTGAGGTGGCTGAGTATTACGCCCACACAGAAAACACATTGAGGTGGCCCAGTATTAAGCCCACACAGAAAACACATTGAGGTGGCTGAGTATTACGCCCACACAGAAAACACATTGAAGTGCCCCAGTATTAAGCCCACACAGAAAACATATTGAGGTGCCCCAGTATTAAGCCCACACAGAAAACACATAGAGGTGGCCCAGTATTATCCCCACATAAAAAACACCTCCAAATCCCCCTAGTGCATTGTTCCTCTGCTTAGACCCACAAGGGAGAACGTTCACCTGTTCACCATTACAGTCTATCATATTGCCTCTCCATACCCACTCTTACATGACAACTCCACAGCTCTGTGACTCAGTACAGTGCAGTATACTGTCAATGTAAAACAACAAAGAAGTGCCGTCTAATAGACAAAAATTCTCTGCATTCTTTCCAGACTTAACACAGTGGGGAAAAGAAGAGGAGAAGCTGAGAGAACATGAGTGTGTTCAGAACATTCAGATAGAAATGTATTGTTTACACGGGACGGGACATGATCTGTCAGGTATAGAGCATTGTGTCATCTATATTCATTACATTTCTATCCTCAACACAGAATGTTAAATCTCACTAAATACACAACAGGTCGACCCCAACCAGTTGTGATGGTAAGCCTGGTTCAGTTTCCAGTCAGTGTGTATCATTGTAGAGCTGGCCCTGGCCATGTCAAGCAAGGAGGGGCACACCTCTGATCCTGCCTGGATATGGAGAAAGTCATCGGCTCCAGGGGACACCAGACCTAATCGGCTCTATGATGCTGCTGCCCACGCCACTCTCTGTATCATCACAGACAGTGTTAATCTTCTGTACAATAGGGGTTTCTCTATGGCCAACACCCATACCCACACAACAAAGTTTCCCTCACTACTAGGGTAGCTAGAGAAAGCTAGCCAAGTGCATTTAACATTACTAGAGAGATAAAGAGGATACGTTTTCTTTTTTTAATCAATCTTATTGAACGTCACATAATGAATCAGCTTACTCAATTGCCACCCTACAGTCTTTGGTCATTTTTTGTATCTTGATTTATGAAATAGTTTATAGAGGATTTAGAAAGATAATCCATTAAGCATACAGACACTGTCTAACATGGCACAAAGTGGATTAAGTCATTAATCCTTCCATGCATGGGGAAAAACTGAATCAACTTTTACACAGTAATCATCAGTGTATACTTCTTTGTTGTACAAATTCACTTTTCAGTTCAATAAATAAAATAAAGGTTCCTTATTTGTTTTCTCAAGTGATAAAAAAATATTATCCCTACTAAAGTACACTATATATACACAAAAGTATGTGGACAGCCCTTCTAATGAGTAGATTCAGCTATTTCAGCCACACCCATTGCTGACAGGTGTATAAAATCCAGCACACAGCCATGCAATCTTTATAGACAAACATTGGAAGTAGAATGGACTTAATAAAGAGCCCAGTGACTTTCAACAAGGCACCGTCATAAGATGCCATCTTTCCAACAACTAAATTTGTCAAATTTCTGCCCTCTAGAGCTGCCCCGATCAACAGTAAGTGCTGTTTATTGGGAAGTGGAAATGTACAGGAACAACAATGTCTCAGCCGCGAAGTGGTAGGCCACACAAGCTCACAGAATGGGACGGCTGAGTGCTGAAGCGCGTGAAAAAAAATAAAAATACAAAATAAAAAATACATTCAAAAAATTGCCTGTCCATATTTGCAACACTCACTCCCGAGTTCCAAACCGCCTCTGGAAACAACATCAGCACAATAACTGTTTGTCGGGAGCCTCATGAAATGGGTTTTCGATGGCCGAGCAACCGCACACAAGCCTAAGATCACCATACGCACTGACAAGCGTCAGCTGGAGTGCTGCAAAGCTCGCCGCCATTGGACTCTGGAGCAGTAGAAATGTGTTCTCTGGACTGATGAATCAAGCTTCATCATCTGGCAACCCGACAGATGAATGTGGGTTTGACGGATGCCAGGAGAATGCTGTCTGCCCCAACTGTAAAGTTTGGTGGAGAAGGAATAATGGTCTGGGGCTGTTTTTCATGGTTCAGCCAAGACCCGTTAGTTCCAGTGAAGGGAAATCTTAAAGCTACAGCATACAATGACATTCTAGACGATTCTGTGCTTCCAACTTTGTGGCAACAGTTTGGGGAAGGCCCTTTCCTGTTTCAGCATGACAGTGCCCCCATGCACAAAGCGAGGTCCATACAGAAATGGTTTGTTGAGATAGGTGCACAGAGCCCTGACCTCAACCCCATCGGAAACCTTTGGGATGAATTGGAACGCTGACTGCGAGCCAGGCCTTATCGCCCAACATCAGTGCCCAAACTCACTAATGCTCTTGTGGCTGAATGGAAGCAAGTCCCTGCTGCAATGTTCCAACATCTAGTGGAAACCCTTCCCAGAAGAGTGGAGGATTCTAAAGTGAAAGTGGGAACCAACTCCATATTAATGCCCATGATTTTGGAATGAGATGTTCAACGAGCAGGTGTCCATATACTTTTGGTCATGTAGTGTATGTATCCCTGAGTGCAGCAGCTGCTTTCACAAAATGGATGACAGACCCTGCTTTCACTGCACAAAATGGATGACAGACCCTGCTTTCACTGCACAAAATGGCCTCCTTACACTCTTAGCTGAGTACAGCACAGGAGGATCCCTCCTTATCCTGCACATAGTTTTATTATTATGTCTGAAATATCCATCTTCAAAACAAACTAAAGTCTTGATTAAAAAAAACTTTACTTTGTCAACATTTTATATCAAACTACGGATCTGAGTAGTCTCTTTGTCATTACAAAAAAATACATAAGAAAAGTGAGTTTTGTGTGCGAGACATTTTGTACGTTCATTTCTGCCATGTGCTGGTATACAGTACTCACCTGAATGTGCATTTTGGCTGTGGATTTCCCAATTAGCGTTGCTCCAAAAAAAGGTCCAAAAGGGAACCATGTTATATCTGCCAGGTCAAACATTGGATTGGTAATCTGGAGAACGAGATAATATAAATTAAATATCAGAAAGGAATATGGATAAGTGACAACAATTATAGAGCAAAGAAACAACTCTATAGAAGAGTGCAAGGACTCAATATTCTTCAATATTGTTCAGTCCAAACAAAGTTGTGTTAAATGCTCCTATGTTTGAAGTATTTAGCACTGACTGGAGCTATTTAACGGATTAGTAATTCAATGACTAAAATACCCAGAATAAAGATAGCTTTATAGTAACAATAATAATGATTCATCTGTTCGGTCTGTTGGTTTGAGGATTGAGCCATCAGCGGTTCACTTTAAATTGACAGACAGTTTCACTATGCACAGAAATGTGTGCACAGAAATGTATGCTCAGAAATGCTATTTTAAAGGTCTGAATTTAGACTGTAGTCACTTTCTTGTATTTTCAGACAATAATAGGGATGATGATTTTTTGTTTTATAGAATAGAGTTCTATATGTGATTTCACTTACAGAGGCGCAGACTAGAATTCCAAAGAATCCAACCCTCTGAACCATTTTCTGCACTTGCACTGCAAGTCCTGAAAATAATAATGGCAAATATTTAACAGATCATTCTCATTTGCATGACAACATAGAAATGTATTGTATGCATCGTTAATGATTAAAATATGATTTTCAGATTAGCAGATTCAATTTTGTTCAGCAGTTTACATAAAAAGCTACACAGGGTCTTCAGAAAGCATTCACACCCCTTGACTTATTCCACATTTTGTTGTGTTACAAAGTGGGGTTCAAATTCATTTAATTGTCATTTTTTTGTCAACGATCTACACAAAATACACTGTAATGTGAAAGTGGAAGAAAAATTCTAACATTTGTAAAAAATAAATACAAATAAATAAATGAAAAATAAAACACTAATATATGTTGATTACAATGCATGTTAGGATCACCTTTGGCAGCGATTACAGCTGTGAGTCTTGGAGAGTGGTATTCAGTAATGTGTTGTATTTGATTTGCCCCAAACATAATACTTTGTATTCAGGACAAAAAAATTAATTGCTTTGCCACATTTTTTGCTGCATTTCTTTAGTGCCTTGTTGCAAAGCATGTTTTGGAAAAAATTGTATTCTGTACAGGTATCCTTCTTTCACGCTTTCAACTAAGTTTGTTTTGTGGAGTAACTACAATGTTGACCCATCCATCCTATCACAGACATTAAACTAACTGTACTAAAGTGGAACTGACAATCATTAAAAACATACAATCATAACATCAGTCAAAAATATGAAATTCCCAGTTTATGCTGCAAAACCAACTTTAATAAGAAGTTTTCAAAATAGGTTCTATCTGACTCAACATTCCATGACGAACAATAAGGCATTGTTGGCAGAATAGATGGATGCAGTTCAATGCATGATTAATATAATTCACCAATACATTTCTTGGCTGTCTCTATTCGAGATGCACTTTTTCAGTTACAATAACAAAAATTGCAAAAATGTAACGAATGTAACTAAGGCTGGGAATGTCAATACAATCAAACGAGCAAGAGCAATGATCACAAGACAGTCATAAGAATGAGGAGAGAATTGTGGACTACAGGAAAAGAAGGACCGAGCACACCCCCATTCTCATCGACTGGGCTGTAGTGGAGCAGGTTGAGAGCTTCAATTTCCTTGGTGTCCACATCACCACCAACAAATTAACATTGTCCAAGCACAACAAGACAGTCGTGAAGAGGGCATGACAAAACCTATTCCCCATGGGCATGGGTCCTCAAATCCTCAAAAGGTTCTACAGCTGCACCATTGAGAGCATCCTCACTGGTTGCATCACTGCCTGGTATGGCAACTGCTCAGCCTCCGACCACAAGGCACTACAGAGTGTAGTGTGTACGGCCCAGTACATCACTGGGGCTAAGCTTCCTGCCACCCAGGACTTCTATACCAGGCAGTGTCAGAGGAAGGCCCTAAAAATCGTCAAAACTCCAGCCACCCCAGGCATAGACTGTTCTCTCTGCTACCGCACGTCAAACAGTACCCGGAGCGCCAAGTCTAGGTCCAAGAGGCTTTTAAACAGCTTCTACCCAAAAGCCATAAGACTACTGAACATCTAATCAAATGGCTACCCAGACTATTTGCATTGCCCCCCCTTTGCACTCCTACTCCCTATTATTATCTATGCATAAGTCACTTTAATAACTCTACCCACATGTATATATTACCTCGTCTAACCAGTGCCCCCGCACATTGTACCGGTACCCCCTGTATATAGCCTCTCTACTGCAATTTTACTGTCATTCTTTAATTATTTGTTACTAAATTTTTTTTTTGTGGTATTTTTCTTAAAACTGCATTGTTGATTTAAGGCTTGTAAGTAAGCATTTCACTGTATTCGGCGCATGTGACAAATAACATTTGATTTGATTTGAATTTATGAGTGCAACACCCGCTGGATATGGCCAGTGTCAGTAAACTTAGGCAGAAAAAGTAATAGCCAGGAACACTCTAAAGTTAAATGGTCATAGTAAGGTGTTCTTAGCCAGTTAGCCTGGGTGCTTGGTTGGGACAAGTATACATTAGCAGGCAAGCAGCAGAAGGATAAGTATGCTACACTTGTTTATCAGTGCAATTTAGCGGAGAAAGTTTGAGAGGGTTAATCTAATGTTCCTTCGTTAGATATTAGCTCATCTTGCCTGCTAAGCATTAGTTGTTGATCTTGCTGTTGTTGATGTGCATAACTGAGGGAGAGAGAGACTACCCTTTCATGGTTGTTTGATAAATAGGACTGTAAAGTTCCCAAATGTAAGAGGACTCCTGTGGTTTTTAAATATTTTCAGAAATCCATTCAGGTGTATTTTGTGGCTTTTGGCGAATGCGTTCTAATGATCTATAGTCGCGCAATGGCAACTGTCTGTAAACCCACAGTCCAGTTCAAAATGAATAATGGCAAATGGCTTGTTTGTATAAAGGGCTACTGTAGCGCAGATTGGCTATAGCACACCGGTCTATGTAGACTCCAGTCTTGGACGAGACAGATGCTTTTATTAGGTTTTATTTACTGCAGTGTCTATTAATTGTCCAAAAGCTCAGCCGGTTTCCCACTCTATATTGCTATATAATTTTCACAAATGCCTTAGTATACGCAATTCCCAAACATTCTACAAAAATGACCATATCCAAGTGCTCTCTTGTCAGAAAATGTTTTAAGTGTCATATTCTTCCTGGGGGTGTATAGGAACTGATTTTGTATATGATTTCATGTTGCTAAAATGCTGTCAGTTCCACTTTAAAATCACCATTTGCCTCATGGTGAAATCCCTGAGCAGTTTCCTTCCTCTCCGGCAACTGAGTAAGGAAGGAAGCCTGTGTCTTTGTAGTGACTGAGTGTATTGATACACCATTCAAAGTGTAATGAATAACTTCACTATGCTCAAAGGGATATTCAATGTTTTTTTACCCATCTGCCAATAGGTGCACTTCTTTGCGAGGCACTGGAAAACCTGGTCTTTGTGGTTGAATCAGTGTTTAAAATTCACTTCTCAACTGAGGGATCTTACAGATAATTGTATGTGTGGGGTACAGAGATGAGGTAGTCATTCAAAAATCATGTTAAACAATATTATTGCACAGAGTGAGTCCATGCAACTTAATGTGTTAAGCAAGTGTTTACTCCTGAACTCATTTAGGCGTGCCATAACAAAGCAGTTGAATACCTATTGACTCAAGACATTTCGGCTTTTCATTTTTTATTAATTTGTAAAAAGGTCAAAAATAATTTTTCCATTTTGACATTATGGGGTATTGTGTGTAGGCCAGTGACACAAAACCTAAATGTAATACATTTGGAATTCTGGCTGTAACACAACAAAATGTGAATATTTTCTGAAGGCACCGTATATGCTATCAATAACCGTTTCACTAATCTCTGGTGATTAAAGGTAGAAGGATTATCTCCTGCACATTTTAAATATATCACAGATGAAAACATGGTAGTAATATTTACTAAGAATACTACCAAAACATTTCTTATTCTATCATTTCTCTGAACTTCATTATGTAATAGGTTTCCAAATTGTTGGAGGAAGTCTTAAATCAATCTTAGACGATACTTGCACAATCAACACAAATGAAATTGATCCAATAAAAACAATTCAATTATTGTCTTGAAGGAATTGCATTTGTTTAAAATGGCTTTGTTTATATCTTATCGTCTCTAAGGAAATATCCTTCGGCACGGTGTTGTAAGTCATGTGTGAATTCTGATGCATTTCTATCTTTCAAATTATACATACATTATATTAAAATGGGTTCGGTGGGGATTTGAGACTGAACATTAAAAAATGTGAGATTATGGGGAATATCAGAAGATTTACACACTAAAGAAAATATATTTACTGTGGGATCAGGACAAACCGGTGTCTGTTTTACCATATTTTCTCATTAATATGTTGTGTTATGTACCATAAATATAAAGAAAGAAGGAAGCTGGCATTTCGTCTGTACAAATACATCAGAGAACAGATCATATAGACCACATTTTTCGTTAATCAATTAAATTCCCATTAAATAAAGCTTTTTTGTCAATGAAGTAAATGTACAATTAACATATTTAATTGTGGTAAAAACGTAACATATTTATTTTTCATTTAAGACGATACTGTGACACACTTCACAGACTTTTCCAAGTTATCTATTATCCCACTATTATCTAAATATATTATATTTCCTGTATATATAAATATTTCTGTTAACCAAAAAGCTTTTGTAAGCCCTGCAAAAATGCTGCACACCGTCAATTGTCCTGTCAGTTGTCTAATTGGAACAATCACCCTCTGCAAACTCCTCCAAACACCTTTTCTACTGGGACATTATATATATTTACATCCCCTAACTGTTTCTTACCTCTGGTGACAGTTTTTAATCCATTACCATCAATGTCAGAAGAAGACCAGACTAATTTCAAGGACTCACATATTCTTACTAATTCTGCTGCTTTCTCCCCATCTTTTCTGACAACTCGACAAAGGGCTCTTTTGAAAGCAATGACATGGATTTTCCTCATTATACCTATGTTGGGAAGGGGAGGGTTAAGCTCTTGTTGATGTAGTTAAAATTATTTCTGGGAACTGTGAAGAAAGGATGGGGGAATTATCCTGGATTGATTAGGATATGGTCATACTTCTGATGATTTTATTAGAATGTCACTAGAGATAACAGTACAAATTGTATGCATGTAACTTTATTTCTTCGTTTGCGTTAAATTATTGTTTCGTTTTTTTTTTTTACAGATATTTAACTATGCTAATGCCGTAAGGTTGGTATATCAATTGAAGGGAAATGAAAAATGAAATGACAGTGTTTTAAACTAAAAACACACTGGGGGTAATTTGTCATGTTGAGGGTACTGTCTCATTTATATGTATAGATGTATTACTGCTAAAAGTACATACAGACTTCTATTAATTGGACTCTAAAAATCTATTCTGTAGATATTGATTGTCCCAAGGCTGAAACATTTAATTTGTATGATATTAATTGATACAAATATGGGTGTTATTTACTGCATTTTTAATACTTCATCCCTTTTAAAACTCAACACATTTTTCCTTTGATATAAAATGTCAAATACATTTGAATGATGAGTTATACATTCAGTCTAATTGAAGGAATATTTGGGAACATGTTTTACTTCTCTAAACAATGTGTTATGTAGCAGAAATGATGGCTCCAACCAGAAAAGCATACAGTTATTAGAATGGGGTTTCCTATTTGACTGATCTGTACATGAGGTGGTATTGCAAATATCAAACTAAAACAAAATGTTTTTTTTTTTTGGGAGGAATGACTTGAATCATTCACTACCTTTTAGTACGAGGTCATCTCTCAGGCTAAATCTGATATGAGGCATAAACCTTACCGTCAACTCTTAATTGATCCAGAACTCAAACTGCCATCTTTCAGATGACTGTAATTACCATATTACTACTGGTTAATGTTTTTTTTATTTCATCAGTTTAATTGCTATATATTTTACTTATATTAAACTGCCCTATAATCAGATAGGACGTGCCACTCTGAATGAACAATATATCCTCATCCAAATCATCAAGTTTTACAAGAAATTGATTAAACATCAATGCATGATGAAAATGTCTTATTCACAATAGCTAAACAATAACACAACCTAAATGTACGGGTAAAATGTTTCACACATACCAGTAAATTTAAACTTGAGAGGTTGAACTTGACTGGGGGAGGGTAGTAAGATATGAGCATGCCAAATATGGTCAACAAAGCAGTAGAGTAATCGCGGCATTTTTTCAAGAGCAGGAGCCGGCCCACAGGGAATAAAAGAAGGGGGGGCCAACTGACATCCACTCTGATTGGCTCACATTTTGAAATTCGCCCTAAGATTTTATACAATCACAAGGGCTTTTCACAAGGATAAACCTGCTTCTCTAATTCTAGTCTTCTGTTCCAGATTCTTTATTCCTTATTTTATTTGTATTATTTTTTCTTGGGAGACAGGGCAGGATGTCTGGGGGGTAGGAATGTGTATGTGGCAGCAGGTAGCATTGGGCCAGTAACCGAAAGGTCACTGGTTCGAATCTCCATGCCGACTAGGGGAAAAATCTGTCTGTGCCCTTGAGCAAGGCACTTAACCCCAACTGCTCCTGTATGTCGCCCTGGATAAGAGTGTCTGCTAAAGGACTCAAATGTAAATGTTTACAGCTGAACCACTCTGGGCCGTCTGTTGACCGCAAACACCTGACAACTGTAGAATAGAGGAACTATTCAATAACTATTAACTGTTAGGAAAACAAGCACTGTTTAGTCAAATGGGTCACATTTATTAGATGACATTGCATTGGTATTGTTTACCAAGTCAGTAGAATTCTGCATTTCCCCTCACTTGACTGGTATGAATGAGTGAAAGGAAAATGGCTACCTCTCTACCGAATGAAGTGAAGGTCCCAGTGGGCAGGGATATCGTGTGTATACACGTGACATTGCGATTTGCTCGAGGGACTCCCCGTATGTGTACCTTCTGGACCACAAAATTGTCTATTGTACATGACCAGTGTTCAGAAATCCAGACACCACACAACGTGTATTGTATGCAGCTCATGGAAAATCACCATCTTGGCCAGGCTTCCACCCACGGCTGCCTCCCTCCCGCCTCTCCCATCCCCGTCACCGCACAACATGCTGTCCCCCAGGGCAGGGCTTACCAGCAATTACATTTTGGAGATCTTGTCAAGGGTGCAGGGTCATTAAAACCATGGGAGCATGGCTCCAGCCTTTTGCTGTCCGTCTCTTTACTCAGCACTCTGTACCACTACGCCCCCACATAAAGATAATGCCTACAGTGTGAAGTAAAAATCACATGTTTGATCTGCCGTTCATATGTTAAGGCTATTATAGTTAGTGGCCCCATTAACTGCTATGGAGTTTCCTTGTTATTTTACTCTTTAAATGTATCCAAAAATACAATACCCATCTTTAGGGTAGTGTCTAAAGGTACAGTAGCTGGTCTCCCAAGGTAGGGTGACTGTCAGGGACTTCTTAGTAATGAAATGATGTCAAACACGATGATTACATGGAATCTAGGTTCTAAGAATTTTAATGACATTAAACTATCAGAGCACATTCTATATTATTTACTGTTACGGAAAATGTCCACAGAAAGGGGACCAATGAGCGCTATGTTTAACACAATAGTTTGAATACCAATGGTTACTGTTGCCAGAGAGATGACGAGAGATTGACGCAAATAGGCATCCCAGTGGGAAAAAAGGAAAAGAGTTCACTGTTTCCCTCCACACATGTAATGATATAGCAACCCCTATTCTAAATTACGGGACTCTGTTTATATAAACAAACCAGCCCACTCCATGTTTATGATAACAACTTGCCCTGATATCAATTTATACAATATATGCATGACTCATTGTACTGATGCAAATACGTACTCCAGAATACAAATGTGTTCCTTATGATGACCTCAAAGGTTTGAAAACATGTGGGTGTAGACGTGATGAGGCTAAGGCAGCGTTTCCCAAACATGGTCCTGGGGAGCACATTTTGGTTTTTGCCATAGCACTACACAGCTGATTCAAATAATCAACTAATCATCAAGCTTGAATCAGGTGTGTAGTGCTAGGGCAAAAACCAAAACGTGCTCCCCTTGGGGTCCCCAGGACTGAGTTTGGGAAAGGCTGGGGTAAGGAGTTCAAAAATAGGCAGACGACAATGCAATCTGCATCTGGAAAGTGTCAGTTAAGGAAAACTCGATGCATAGCCTATACACAAGTCAACACCCACACACAGTTTCTCTCTCTCTCTTTCTTTCGCTCTCTTTTTTTCTGAATGAAACTCTTTCACACAGAGAGAGGACGACACTCATCTCCAGAGCGGAGCGAGGCGAGCCCCGACAGAGAGATGGCTAAAGTTCATCTTATTAACTGCTCACAAGCCTGTTCCCTCTCTTTCTTTCAAACACACACACCCACGCACGCAACAGAGTGATTAAGGCTCCTGACGCAACCCAACCCAATCCCAGCCCCATAGTCCCTACAAAATTCAAATCTCTAAAAAAAAAAAAAAAACGGCCCGAGTCCACGTTGACAAATTCTTTAACAAGCTGTGGTTGAAGGGAAGCTGGTTTTACTCTGACTCACCCCCTCCTTTCAAACAGTTTACTGGAAATAAAGGGTGAGGAGGAGGGAGGGGGCACTTTCAGAGAAGTCACGTGATGGGTCTGGACAAACCACAGCACAGAGAGCCTTTGAGTGGAGTGTAGTAGGGCAAGGAGAGGGGGGGGGGGGGGGCACAAGCCCAGCCCAGCGCAGATGGCTCTTATTCACAGGAGATACGATCCTGGGAGTTGGCAATCAAGAATTCACAGCGCTGGTAAACCCCTTCCATGCCGGCCAAACACTTAAAAACACAAAACACTTCAGGGAAACCACTGAATCACCAGGCTACCTTTAATTATAGAATGGAAATACATATTAAAAAAAACTTTGGGGATGAGGATTCCAGGATTCGTTTTTAGAAACATAAGTATCATCCAAATGTTCCATTTTTGTATGATTTATTTTTTTGATGAATGCTGACATCAACGTCTGGACATGCTTAGAAAAGTCATGACTTCATCATTCTTGAATAGCCATCTTGAAGGGGGGAAAACCGTGTTCTTTTGCCGTCACTCAAGTGAGCTTGCTTGTGGCAGGAAGTTGGCATGTGCACGTTCTGAGAAATGCCACTGGGTTTAAGTCAAGCTCCTGGCACAATGACACCCCTATGACCTCAGAGTAAGAGAGGAGAGAGTCAGCATCTCCAACCTGTTGTGGAGCCCAAAGATACGTCACACTCATAAATCATCACTGTTTAACCATTTACTCTCCACAAACATACAAACTTAACACATCTGATCACACACTTTCTCTCCCATGTTGCCATTCAATCACCTCTTGATCGCTATTCTAACCTTGGTTAAAATAATGATGCAATATAAATCCACCAAAGCGAGATGTCGATAATCACCGTGATGTCTTCTCTATAAAATGTATAGCATAATGAGCATGTGATGCAATAAGCGGCGTCTCTCGCTCTCGGCCAGTGAAAGAATGCAGCCCCCCCCCCCCCCCCCCGTTGTAGGTGATAGATGGAGAGGAAAGAAAGGCTTGCGACTCCTGCAGCTCCTCCGTGGTGTAAGGAACCTGCTGCCTGATGCGGTCCCCCAACACACACCCAGTGAAAGATATCAGCAGAAAGAGACAGAAACAGAGAGGGAGAGAGAGAAAGGGAGGGATATCAACGGAAATAGAGAATGTGTGACGGAGACAAAGTGAGAGAGGGAGAGAGAGTGGTAGAGCCTCAGAACACTAATTCAGACCCAGCAGCCCTGAGGCAGCAGCCCTGAGGCAGCAGCTCTGTGGTTGGTGACATGTGTTTAACCCTTCTCTCAGAGGATGCGAAACAAACAACCAACAAGCTTTCCCTGATACCTCGGACACGTCAACCCCACGGCGGAGAAAACTCAGAAGAAACGACAAGAGCAAATCAAAGCGACGAAGATGAATGCATCAACGGACGAAAGGCGGCTCTCCACGATGGGACGTCTCACATTCCCTCTCTTTTCCTCTCCTTCTCTCTTCCACTTCGTTGGTTCGTTCTGGTGGAGATCCGAGCGGGACTCATCGGTGTTGGATGATTTCAGACTCCAGACTCACACGTGGTCTGAGGGCCAAGGGAGGCTGCAGCAAGTGCCAAACTCTGCAGATGCCCGTGGCATTAGTAATCAACTAAACATGACAGTAGGTACACCCATCATCACTCCTGTGCCAGGGAGCACTCAGCCACTATCAGTTCCACCAGTGTTTGTCACACCCTGCTGATCCACCGGATTAAAACACATCGAATCCACGTCAATGAACGTATTGGCACAAAGTAATCAATGTACAGTTTTGCCTTACGACAATAACTGCCTAAAGACCTCAAACTCAAATCTGGACCAGTAAGCCAGTTCCACTGCATTTTTTCATTGTTCCCCTCTAATCAGAGACTGATTTAGACCTGGGACACCAAGTGTGTGCAATTGATTATGAGGTAGAACAGAAAAAAAACAGGCTCCGGACCTAGTAGGGTAAGAGTTGGCCTAAAGGCTGGTTTATACTTTGTCTATCGACATGTCTGTAGACAATTAGAATGCGACAAGTGTCACTGGTCAAAACAACATTTCATTTATACTC